>NC_089723.1:38143915-38228721 GCF_035083965.1 Branchiostoma lanceolatum
CAAACCTGTGCAAGTGACCACCTCTACATAAGGACCACCTGGCCAATGTGACCACTTTTTGGTGGTCCCTTAAATAATTTTCCCATTGACACAAACATCAAGAATCCTGTCCATAGTGACCACCTGTCCATATAGACTGTATCTAATCAGTTCAATGAGTGGTCTTCTTGGGCAGTTTTGAGGAGATGAATTTCTTCCTTTACTGCAAGTTTTGTTTATTATTATTTATTTTGATAATCGTTTCCAGACTTTTTGTGTTAATCTTTAGGCGATATCCACAACAGTATCAGCAATGTTACCACTTTAACCCCCAGCCTGCTATGGTAGCCATTTAGCACCAGAGTTGTATTGGTTATGGGGTTAGGCAGTAGGGGGAAGGTTAATGTTATAGGGACATACAGACAGACCCAAATAGGACAGATCAATCAAGTAAAACCTTAACGGCAGAACCAAAATCTATAAGTCTTTGCTTTTGTTACATCTCAAAGAAGTCAGCTAAGGTTATTGATACAAACTTTCATCAGGGATTATGGCGGTAAAAAGTTGTTCAATGACACTGCATTAGATAGACGGGTAAAACCTGTTCAGAAAGCACTATTTGTACTGTATATTTTTATTTTCTTTATTTGAGCTGACCATATCATTCCACTGATTTTGCATGTCTCTAAAATCATGTTATATGCAGGAGCACTCATTTTCAATCTAAGTACAGACAGGGCTCGAAATACTGGGTCCATGATTGTGCACCTTTGTGCACCCAAAATTGTAGCTGCTGTACACCTAATGTTTAGTTTGACTGTGGGTGCACCAGTGCACCTAAGTATTTTTGTAGGCTATCGATAAAATATTCTACTGTCCGTATTGTACACAAGCGTGCAGAATATTCTTGAAATTTAAGTGTCAGAGAAAGCAACATAACCTTTAGTTAGTTGTACCTTGATATTATTTTTTTAAAGTGAGCAGTAGGGTTAATGTTATGTTTTGCTGATCATGGCATTCAACTTTATTACTTACGTAGACTTCGTCTGACACATGATGAGGCAGTTCTGTTGGCCCAAGAGGCTTGGTCAAAATTCTTTCTGTGCTCCAAATGTTTTTGGTTGGGTGCACCAGTGTACCTATTCCCAAATATGAATTTTGAGCCCGGGTACATCAGGGACATTCATACAAACCCAGATAGGACAGATGAAAAGGAAAGACTGTTCCTGAGTAGCAGCTGGGCGGTGAACTGTACTTAAAAAGACGCCTTCGTGATGAATGGGTCAATTTGGGCCAGTCGCTTCCTTTGTCCTCTCACAATTATACTTTCCCATTTTCCCTGTTGTGCAGTTTGCACAGGTTTTGAGCACATGCAGATCTGTATGTGATTGACCTGCCTAACTCAGATTTAGTATTCAATATCCACAAGAGGTCGTCAATACCCCACTGTAAATTTGCAAGGCTGGTAGGACGCAGAATTAAGTTAAAGACATTTGTCCAGGGGCCTTATTGTTTATTTCAGATTTTAGCATGAAAGTCCATCTACATTGGTACCAGAAATCATTCTCAAGCGAAGTTGAAATGTGAAATCTCCAACAAAACAGACGAAAAATTTTGGAAAGTGCAAATTTGCTTCAGAATTTCAATTTGATGGTACAACTTTGCTGGAATGACTTTTAAAACAAAGCCTTTGCCTGCTTCAACCACCTTTGTTATGATATATCACAAATTAAGAGCATAACATATTATACATTTTGTATAAACGCAGGGGGAAACACAGTGTGTCTCACCCTGAATTGTGTATAGTTCGTCACATTTTTTTAAAACAAAAATTATGTACATTGACACAAACAATTCTGCACAAGTCATGCACTACCAGTGGCATACTTTAGAAACAGACATACTTGGCCTTGGAGTTGCTCCCTTCAGCCCTTAGTGCACTGCCCCAAACTGAAGCACGCTTGCAAGTGGGAACAGAAATATTTTTTTTACTGTTTATTTTTATTGTACAATTTTGCTGGTTAACTTAAAAACAAAGCCTTTGCTTACTTCAGTCACCTTTGTTATAAATTTTTACAACAAACATCATGTACATGCAAAACGTACTTGTAGTTGGTCCCTTCCGTCAGAGCACCCGGTGATCATGAGGCATTGCCCCACACAGAAGCGCGCTGTTGCACGTGGGACCGGAACTGAAAGGATTTTGTTTTTGGTGTTTATTTGCTTGTACAATTCTGCTGTTTAAAAACAAGGCCTTTACTCACTTCAGTCACCTTTATTATATATTAAATTTTACAAACGTCATGTATAAAATGTACTTGGAGTTGGTCCCTTCAGTCAGAGCACCAGGCATTGCCCGACACAGAAGCGCGCTGTTGCACGTGGGACCGGAACTGGGGCAGGTAACCGGGGGTGAACTTGCCCAAAAGCAGAGGCCAAATGCCAATTGGAGAGGTGGTGCAAAGCAAACTGTGGGAACAAAGTTAAATACACAGGGAGGTCAGGGTCATGCCCAGTCAGTATTAGCAGCCAAGGGTAAACGCTGGGGAGGGAATTACGCGCCAGCGGGACTCTATTACCGCAGCAGGAGTTGTGTAAACTTCCTCGTAGGGACCTGAAGCATCCTACAAACCAACAGAAATATAGAAAAATTGTCTGATTTAGGGCAAATTTTAAAACTAGGCCCTGAAAATGTAGCACTTATAGGAAGGCCTTTCTGTATCATACTGCAAAAGTTGATAATGTTATTGTGAAATTGTTTGGTTTCACGACAAATTTGACTTTTGAAAAAACTGAACAAATGCTAGCTTTTCAAAATAAAGGTTTATCATTTTTCTTTCCCTTCTTAGTCAATTAAGTCAATGATATTTGTGATATGCCAACCCATTTTGTATGTGTTATTTTTAAAAATTCAATCCTCAACTAAGATGACACATACATATCCAATCTAACAGACTTCTACATGTAGGTAAAATTGTTTGTATCTTTGAACTTGTAATGTAAAAGTCTCTATTGTGGGTGCAAGTTTGATATAGGCTTAAATTACCATAAACAAAAAAAAAGATATCCCAAATTTGGTTTTTGTAAATGTTGAATTACAGTTGTTATAGATTGGCATGTATGTAATGAAATTACATTATTCTTGCTACATTATAGAAAATGGCTCATTAAAGGCACTATTTAACATGATGATGATGACTGTTTTGGCCATTATGTTTATTGCAGGTGAAAATTGATGCATATTTCCCTAAAGTTTTCATCATTTCATTTTATTGCTCTTGAGTTACAATATAAAGTAATGTGACTTTTACATAACTATAATTATTGTAATGCGTGTGAATCATGTAATACAAATTATTGCATGTAATATGACATGGTCACAGATGTTATTAATTTCTTCTGTTCAGATGAAATATGGAATCATTATCATAATAACTTTCTTATTGCAATATTTATGAATATGATTTTCATAACATACCTTTAAGCAATTTCTCTTTTATGGTAAAGTTCAGGTATTGAGTTTGTCACTTGTTTTGTCAGTGGGTGGCACTTGTTTTAAGATGAAACAAAAATTCGTAGATTAATACCGCCCAAAATGGACCCATTCGATAGTCTTTCAGTCTATAACCTGTTCAGGAAACATTTTCTGAAGGTCTTAGCAAAACAGCATAGCCCTAAAAGTTCAGATATTGAATTTGTCACTTGTTTTGTCAGTGGGTGGCACTTGTTTTAAGATGAAACAAAAATTCATAGATTAATGCCGCCCAAAATGGATCCTTTTGATTGTCTTTCTATAACCTGTTTAGGAAACATTTCCTGAAGGTCTAAGCAAAACAGTATAGCCCTAAAGTGTACAACTGTAGGCACCCTGTGGACGTGACATCATCATGTGTGTTTATAATTTACTATTTTGGAGTTATTTGATGCTATTGTCTGATATCTTCTTTAAACAAAAGGTCAGGATAGAGCATACGAATCTCGGCTGATTGTACAAAAGTGGCTTCTACAATACATATGTCAAGCTTAATCTTCTTAGCCCTACACATAGGCATATTTGCTAATCCTTAAAAATTTCATTTTGTGTCATTTTGCAAGCCCTTTTGTTTGGGTTTAATTGTAGTTATGATGACATTGTGTAATTGTAACTACTGTAAGTAAAGCTTAATCTTCTTAGCCCTATATTTTGTAGTCCTTGCCATTTCGTGAGCCTTTTTTCTGAGTTTGACATAATGATTATAATTATATAGTAGCTGTAACGAAAGTGGACTCTACAAAACAGAAGTCGACCTTAATGTTAATCTGCTGAGACTTGGACATACACTTATTTCTAGTCCTCTTAATTTTGTATCTGGAGCTGCAAAAGGAAGGGACCCCTTTTGTTTGGGTTTGGTTGTAGATATGAAGTGTAACTGCAACGAAACTTAGTCTGCTCGGACTTGAATACAAACAATTATTTTTCAATCCTTTTCATTTGTGTAACTGCAAACGTAGTTACCCTAAGGGTTTTTGTTTGGGGTTGGTTATGGACACGATTATTGTAACAAAACAAGTCAATGGTCTCTCTAGACTTGCATGAGGCATATCTTTTAATCCTTTTCGTTTCATGTCTGTAACTGCAAAGACAGCAACGCTTTTTGTTTGGGAATGATTGTAGACCTGCCGATTGTGTAATTGCAATGATACAGAAGCCAACTTAAATCTCTTTAGACTTGCACATTAGGCATGTTTTTAATCCTTTTCATTTTGTGTATGTAACTGCAAACGAAATGCTCCCTTTTGTTTGGGTTTAATTGTAGACATGATGTGTACTTGTAACGAAACAGAAGCCAACTTTAATCTCTTTAGAATTGCACATAGGCGTAGTTTTTAATCCGTTTTACTTCGTGTATGTAACAGAGGAAGCAAGCCTTTTTGTTTGAGTTTAATTGCAGACATGATGTCAGCAATTACTCGATACATGTCCATCTGCGTGCTCCGTTAAAGGCACCCGCGTGTGGCGGTGCGCCAGGCAAGCAACCGTTATGGACGCTCCAGTGTCAATTGTTCCGGGGACCCGTGAAATCCAGCAGATGTGTCGCCACACAATGGAGCACGAGGATATAATAGACACGACAATACTGCCCCGAACAATGGGACAACGGCAGGGCAGGCTGCGCTCTCTACACACACCGGTCCCCCGAGGGGGGCATGTTTAATATGCTGTCACGCTGAGTCCCCGGCAGGCCTACAAAAGGAAGATTAATGTCAACATTACTTACATGCCAAACAACTTTTATCGATTGCCATTTCAATAATTAACATAAGCCGTGCGTCCGGACAGACTGAATGTGCCCCGATACACCTGTTCTATAGGGACAGGGAGTACCAGGATGGAGTTGTCATTGTCCTGTCAGGGACAAGCATGCATTTCACTACATGTTGTGAGGAAGAAATGAATTTTGTTTTGTTTCTATGTAAAATCAGTTCTTATAATGGTCCACATAGATGATATTTGCAACCTTCTGACAACCTCTAGTATAGATAGTGCATAAAAGAAATTCAGGAAATTTGTTAAGAAACTGGTTACACATCTTAACTTATTATAACTTAACCAATGTGTTCATAGCCAAATCGTCTTTCTTTCTATAACATGCTGTTGTTGAACAATTATAGCCACAGAGACAACTGCTAAACTACATGTAGGCTTTAGTTCAGGGACTCAATGGCTCACAGCCAGGAATGGAGTTTCATTGTTCTGTCAGGGACAAACATGCGTTTCATTACATGTTTTAAGGAAGAAGTGTGTTTTTTTTGTTTCCATTTAAGAAATCAATTCAATCAATAGCAAGGGTCTGCGTAGATGATATTTGCAACCTTCTGACAACCTCAGTCTATAGATAGTGCATAAAAGAAGTTCAAGAAATTGGTTATTATAATAAGAAACTGGTAACATATCTTAACTTAACTTAAATCGTCTTTCTTTCTATAACATGCTGTTGTTGAACAATAGCCACTTTAAGTGACAACTGCTAAACTAGGCTTTCAGGCTCTACATATAGTAGTATTTTATTAGTACTCCAGTTCAGGGACCCAGTCAATGGCTCACAGCCAGGATGGAGTTGTCATTCTTCTGTCAGGGACAATCATGCATTTCATTACATGGATGGAGAAAAAGAAGTGAATGTTGTAGTTGTTTCCATGTCAAAAATCAATTCTTATAAGCGTCTGCATAGATGATGTTTGCATAATTCTGACAACCTATGTAAGACTTTGTGTTTTAAACCACAGTCAAACCTGCCCAATAAGACCACTCAGAGGACCGATGAAATCTCTGGTCTATGTGGACAGGTGGTCGCTATAGACAGAGTTCATGATGCTTGTGTCAAATTAATGGGAAAATTATCTAAGGGATCGCCGAAAAGTCGTCACATCGCTCAAGTGGTCCTTCTGTAGAGGTGGTCACTTGCACAGGTTTGAATGTACCATAATGAAAGTCACATCAACAGTGTGGCAGCTCCATATTGTGAAGAATATGTTTCTCATCAAAATTTCATGAACTTCAAGCAATGTCACTTTTTACAACATCCCAAATTCAGGGCAGTACTAGTGTAGAATTGTTTGTCCATAGACAATGATGAAAATAATCCATTTCTTTGATATATCAAAATGGTAATAGTATTATGGAAGTAAGTGTTGTAGCCATGCAGTCTGGAAGCTTTGTACCCAATATCTGTGCTTACATTAACTTTTCTGATCTTGATGAAGATAACAGTCTGTATATCTTAATGATATGTTAATGTTTATATATAATGTTCCTTTCAATCTTGAAATTTGTATGTCTGTATGTTTATACAAATGTATGTACGATGAACCCTGGTAGATTAGTTGTGATACGACTAAAGTCTATCGTTGTAAACGAATAAACAAAGTGTTGGTTCCTGGCTGGCAGAATACCTGATAAATCTAAACATTCAAGGGCTTGTGCCACCAATGACACCAAAATACAGCAGTTCCTGATCACATTCAATTATCATTCAACAAACACAGTTGACACATGTTCTTTTCAGTTGCAAACAGTGTGTCATTATATACAGTTGAAATGTATTAAAGGTTTGCTTTTTATGCTTCTCAAAACAACGTTTTACTCAAGCCATGGTACCAGGTATAATCATTAAGTGATTATTTTCAGATTCATTTCCTATTAGGGAATACAGTAGCAGCTGTTTTGTTGGGAAGATGTCCATGTGTATTTGGTGAATGTTGTTATGTATCATCATAGTTAATGTTTTACTTTCTGTATACTGTCCAGTGTGCAGACATGAGGGAGAGACTGAGTTCCTCTGACCAGCAGCTGGACCAGAAGAACAGAGATCTGGACAACAAAACTGCTGACCTGGACAGGACAAGGTGTGTTTTTACCTTCGCCGAGAAGGTTATTATGTTTAGCCATACCTAGTATGGTATACATAGTGATGTTCGTTCATCTTCTTCTCTTCTTCTTCTCCTGCCAATATCTTCAAATGGAATCTACTCCGTCATTTTTGGGCCAAACGACCTGAAATATTGGCATGTAGGTAAAGATGGCAAATACCCTTAGGTGATTTAAAATTTCTTTAAAACAGGCATTAAAATCATTTTTATGGAGGTTTTTTTGGGCATTTTCATACAATTTTTATATTTTGTGGCTCCTGTGCCATGGTATTGCAAGCAAGTGACCTGAAATTCGTTACAAGGGTGCCTTGAACATGTCCCTACAGGACTTCAATCACAATTCTGGTGTACATCACTTCAGAATGCTTCATTTTGGGGACTTTTGGGCCCATTTTCAGACAAAAAACAGGCACAAAAGGGTATCCCCGTTCCATGTTCTATTTGCTGCTGGCCAAGGAATCCATGTTCTATCTAAGGATCCACGCGTTCCATTTGCCACTGGCCAAAGAACGCGTGTTCTATTTAGGTCACCTGAGGTCTCATATTGCAGGAACACACGCAAGCCTTTGCAGTAAGAAGCTCTTGGGTCTCGCAGAACTTGTAGAGAGAATTTTTTTGCACGGAGTGATTTTGGAACAGTCAATTTATGCATCGGGAGGGAGATTGGCGAAGTATGATGCTCTCGCAAATGTTGCCTTTCTACATGCAGTTAATATTTCGATTTGCCCAGGCATTATTCTGGGACAGCCCACTTCTTGCATGGGGAGGAGTATGGCTAAACATGCTGTATTTGCTCAGGGGCAAATGACGGCCTTTCTAGTGTTTTGCACAGTGTTTGTGTGTGTCCGTCCGTCCATCCGTCTGTAAACAGTATAACTCGAGAATGCCTGGATGGATTGTCTTCATATTTGGTATGTGGGTAGGTCTTCTTGAGACCTCAAAATGAATAGATTTTGGGCCCCCAAGTGGCTTACTATGGTACTGCAGTGGAAGTTTCGGGTTTGATATCTCGCTTTTTGGACATGCTATGGTCATGATTTTTGAGTGGTAGATAGCTCTTGTTTTTTTCTATTATGATCATGTTCAGCTTTTAGATGTAGTATGATGTGGTCACATTTGCTGTTGGTTGTCGTGCGATTTTGATGGGCAATTTTCAATTAGGGTGTGACAAATATCCAACCACCCACAAGAATCTAATTGATTCTAAGGCAGCCTTTGAATTTTGTACGTATGCACGACTTATCCAAGAATCCCCCGTTTGTGATTGTACAATGATCATGCGACGAATATGACCAGGCCCTAACTTTAAATATCAGGTGTGCTCTTATACTTTCTCTGTGCCACCTTGCACTTAAACGTGAACTGTATGACCGACGGAGGCCATATATATGGCTTTGCATAGACCTGACAAGGTTCTTTTCCTTTAACCCTGTTCGGCTTATATTTGTTGTCACTTGTGTTTTCTATGCTAGCATTACAGTCACATTCGTTATAGGTTTGTTTGTTTGTTTGTTTATTGTTTATTTGCATGTGTACAATATAAAACAAAGATAAATAGAGCAAAGAATACATGCAGGGGAGGCCAGAAGCCTATAAGGCTTTTCGGGGGCCTCCCCTAAACTACACAAATGGAATTTTTACAAAATTATATATAATCAAAACTAAGAAAAATTAACGAAAGAAGAAATTGGAATTGTAACATAAATCCTAATAAAAAAAATAGGTCGTTGTATGGTTTTGAAAATTTTCAAGCAAAGTGAGCCAAGAACTGACAAAGGTCTGAGGCAGCCTTTACTATAAGCTGAATTTTGTACAACATATGCACAACTAACCCAAGAACACCACAACGCCCTCCCACCCATGCATGCTGCAAAGGTCAACTCTTACCAAGAAGATGTTTCAGAAAAGTCTTTGGACATTTTCCTAGTCTTAAAACATTTTGCCTTTTTTATATACCAAACCTGTCCAAGAAGACCACTCATGAGCAGGGGAACAATAAAATCTGTGTGGACAGGTGGTCGTTATAGCCAGGAATTATTATGCTTTTGTAAATGGGGAAAATTATCTAGGGGCCCACCAAAAAGTGGCCAGGTGTTCCTTATGTAAAGGTGGTACACTTGTACAGGTTACACTATGTTATCCTTTAATGCATGCTAAATGCATTCTCCTTTCAAAACCAGAAAATCCACATCTTTATTTATTTTGTGGAAGTTTTACTTCTGTCTGAAGGACACACAGGGCCGAAAAAAGTCGTCAAGGAAGTAAGAGAGAAACCGCCACGGCCATTTGTAATTGACAGCCAGATATAAAAGTAAGTGAATGTCTCCAGTTGTGAAACGTTATCTCTCATAAGAGTTTCCTACGCCGAAGTTCTGCCGTCAGGGCGAAGAGGCCG
The DNA here is from genome assembly GCF_035083965.1 of Branchiostoma lanceolatum. Classification (NCBI taxonomy): domain Eukaryota; kingdom Metazoa; phylum Chordata; class Leptocardii; order Amphioxiformes; family Branchiostomatidae; genus Branchiostoma; species Branchiostoma lanceolatum. Next base: position 38,153,700 of record NC_089723.1, read on the forward strand.
TCTGCCTATCATGCTCGAGCCAGGCAAAGTCTGGACTATTAAAGTTATCGAACTCGCTTCATGTGCCCTGCCCCGCTACTCAAACCCGCGACCTCTTGAACCAAGTGTCTGAGTGATGTGCTCATTTCTCTAGGATTATGGCTGTGACTGAATAGTGTCAGTGGTCTTTATTAACACCCGGTCGTATGAAAGATAGTTTCCTCGATATTGGTAACATTATTATTTGCGAGGAGATTTTCGTAGATAAATTCCCGGCGTACTATGAGCAATAACCAAAGTTTCTGACACTCGGCGGCAATGAAGACAAGTGAGTATGAGAAAAATATGTAAAGTAAACGACTGGCCGCGCAATATAGTGATCACGCTGTGCGGAACAATCTGTCACGGGGGGAGCAATAAAGCAGTTTAACAGACAGTTTGCTCATTCCGGAGACGGTTTCATCATTTGAGGGTCTGTTATGTCAGCTTATTAACTGTTTGGGGGAAATCGCTACGTGTGTGCTAGTGCCCCCAGAGCGGACGGCACCGCGTTATTGAAGTTCAAGGTATAATTGATTTTCTGGCAGCACCTTTGTTGCCGCACGGCAGGATGGCCGCGTATTGACAGTTGTGCCTGAGTAGTGGGCACTAAATTAAACATTCTGTCATGTCGAATTTGTTGCCGGCAACGTCTTCCTCCTTTCCTCTGACCGCCACTTTATCCCAATTGATCTCTCTCAATTATCAGCGTCCGGAACTGAACTCTGCTGGGCTTCACGAGGGAGACGCGTTACCCGGAGTGACAAGTGCCTTCCCAGCTCCGACTTGTATCACTTCCGATCGATAGCTGACATAAAATCTCATCGTCAGGTGACGGGCAAGATGTCTGATTTATGCTGTTAATATTCCCGTGTTTTCTCTAAATGAGAAATGGTCGGAAACGAGGATATTCCTACAGCATCACCTTCAGGATGGAACAGAACTTTTAAATTAGTTACACTAACTTAAAGAATAAAGCAGTTTTACATGCCTGGTGTTGATGGTGCAAATGACAGATTTACTTCTTGCAGTATTTAATACAGTAATTTCTAATAGCTTTTATACCTAATAGAATGAATGTCAATGCTACAGTGTTTTACACAATTTACCATAGACTTCTCTAAGTTGACTCTTTTGTAATGAATACAGACTGAAAAGGAAGATGTTTTGAATTTCGTTTTGGATTTGGCCAATTGTCATTGTGGAAAGTGAAATCTAACCAAAATTTATGTTATACGGCAAATAGACACATTATGAGATGCAGAGGCTGCTGACCTTATAATATAAGTGTCTGCTAACAGAGTAAAAAAGACAGACTAGCAATTTAGTCTAGTAGTAAAAATCGGTTTCCAATTGCTACCCCCCTTGCCAGCCTAGTTTCCAAAGAAATTGTAGAATTTTGTGTGTCAATACGATTTATTTATTTGTTTCTTTGTTTCCAAGAACACAATGGATTTAAGTACTACTAGTAGATTCTATTGCAGAACAAAATGACCAGGTTTGCCGCAGTCAATTTTATGGAGTGAATGCAGTCATATTCAAGCTTCCCTCCCTGCCCTTTGCTTTACATAAATCTATGTCCACTTGCCATGCTTTCGCCTTTCGCCTGTCCACATAGACCAGATTTTATCAGTCCCATAAGAAGGGGTTTAAGTGGTCTTCTTGGGCAGTTTTTCAATGTCTAACCAACCTACAGTTGAACAATGTGATTCTGTATCAATGACACATTTTTATAAACTTAAGTCACACTGTATACCTAAGGACCTCCTTGCTATATGTTGGATGTACAAATGTAGGATAGCAATAAAGTGTGTCAGATTCAGTATCAAATATACATGTAGATTATGACCTAGTGTCTTGCAGGGAAAGGGACTGGGTAGTAGTTGACAACTGTGGTTAAGCCCCCGTCACATATGAAGAAATTAGCTCGGCCGACTTGTCGGCGAGCTCCAAATGGCGATTTTCGGGCGAAGTACGACCGACGTCCTGTCGATTCTACGGGCTTCGGGCGAATTTTCGGAGCTCGGCCGACGTTCGCGTGTCACTGGAAGCTGCGCTTAAATTCAGCGAGGCCTCGGCGACGATTTTTGAACTCGCACAGCTCGTCAACAGTTTGCCCGTAGCTCGCCCGAGCAACGCCCAGCGCTCGGCCAATATTCGGGCGGGCATCCGAGGATTTTAGACCCGATTTTTGGTCGGTCGGAGGTCGCCCGAACTCTTAGGCCTCGTGCGAGCCTCGCACGGGCCTTGAACAATAATCGGACGACCGTCGTCAGTGTTCCGGCCGACTCATGAAAAGTAAGGCGTGCTTCGGGCGAGCGTTGTGCAGGTGTTGATGGGAGCTTGGACGGGCCTCGGCCGAACTCCTTCTTGTTTATAGATAAAAGGAAACGACAGTTTGGTTTATAACATAAGATGATAAATGATACTGTAATATTAACTAATGCTAATTTCAACTTGTCGAAGAATGCTGCCAAACTTTTCTAATAAAAGACAATTCAATGCAAAGTTAAATTTTCATTCAAAAAAAAAAAAGTATAAATAAAATGTTGACACCGAAGACGATGCTTCTTGTTTCTATTTTGGTATTGGTTTGGATGTTTCAATTTGTATATTAATGAACTGGGGCTTGACTTTTGTGAGGTTTGACTACACTTCCTGAGTTTTTTCTCCACAAAATAACTAGTTGAAAGTCCACTGAGTCATTATAGATCTATGTTTGTCTGCCGAGGCACGCCCAGGCGTCGGCAGGGCGTCGATAGGCTTGTCAACGGTCGGTCGAAGCTCGGACGGCGTTCGCCCGAGCTTCGGTCGATTTCTATTCGGTGAAAATTTTTGGATCAGGGTTAAACGACTGATCTGTTGACTTTGTGGCTCCTGCACTTGTATTTTGATTGGTCTATAACAAAATTCCTCTTTATGTGATTATTTTCAGTGTGCCCACCTACTTCACTTGTGCCCTACAGATTTGCCACAACTCAGAAAGTAAAGTTGGTCCAAATTTGAGATTGTTACCAGGCCATTTGATTCTAACTTCGTCCGTGTCCAAGAGATGGTACCGTCTTATGTGGGATTTATGATTATTAGCGTTCGACGGACGTCGCCCGAGCTCTGTTCAATTTGTGACGGGGCAGGTTTTCAGTGAAAAATACGGCCGACGCTCGGGCGAATTTGAAATTCGGCAAGCTTCCGGCGATCTACAAAATCGGCCGATGCTCGCATGAATTGTGACGCCGGCTTTAAGGATTCTGACGATGTTTTGTGTCAAGCTTCTTTCTCCAGTCACAATATGTAGTCTGGCAGTTTCAGTATTAAATTTAAAGGTAAAAAGTGACTATGGATGACCCAGTGTCCTGTATGTGTGTGCAGGGAAAGGGACTGGGAGGTTAACAACTGTGGCTAAGGATTCTGCCAATGTTTTGATGCGTCAAGCTTCTTTCTGCACTGACATGCATGTTTGTAGGATGGAATTAAAAGTCTCCCAGTTTCAGTATCAAAGGGAAAATGTGACTAATATGGATGACCCTGTGTCCTGTATGTGTGTGCAGGGAAAGGGACTGGGTGGATGACAACTGTGATTAAGGATTCTGCCGATGTTTTGATGCAGTCACAATATCTACATATTTGTAGGTTGGAAGTAAAGTCTGTCAGTTATAGTATCAAAGGGAAAATGTGACTATGGATGACCCTGTGTCCTGTATGTGTGTGCAGGGAAAGCGACTGGGAGGTTAACAACTGTGGTTAAGGATTCAGCCGATGTTTTGATGCACCAAGCTTCTTTCTGCACTGACATGCATATATATATTTGTAGCATGGAATTAAAAGTCTCCCAGTTTCAGTATCAAAGGGAAAATGTGACTATGGATGACCCTGTGTCCTGTATGCATGTGCAGGGAAAGGGACTGGGTGGATGACAACTGTGATTAAGGATTCTGCCGATGTTTTGATGCAGTCACAATATCTACATATTTGTAGGTTGGAAGTAAAGTCTGTCAGTGTCTGTATCAACGGGAAAATGTGACTATGGATGACCCTGTGTCCTGTATGTGTGTGCAGGGAAAGGGACTGGATGGATGACAACTGTGGTTAAGGATTCTGCCAATGTTTTGATGCACCACAGTCACAATATCTACATATTTGTAGGTTGGAATTTAAGTCTGTCAGTTTCAGTATCAAAGGGAAAATGTGACTATGGATGACCCTGTGTCCTGTATGTGTGTGCAGGGAAAGGGACTGGGTGGATGACAACTGTGGTTAAGGATTCTGCCAATGTTTTGATGCACCACAGTCACAATATCTACATATTTGTAGGTTGGAAGTAAAGTCTGTCAGTGTCAGTATCAAAGGGAAAATGTGACTATGGATGACCCAGTGTCTTGTGTGTACAAGGACTGGGTGGTCGTCAACTGTGGTTAAGGATTCCTCCCGAAGCCCGGCTGCCCGTGAGCAGGTTCCTAACCGAATGCAGGTGCTAATTTGGGCCTTAACCTTCAGTCCTCCTTGACGCGCCCTGCAAAGGCTCCAACTTAACCCATTGCCCGGGGGCTGCCCTTTCACACTCCAACAGTAACCTTTTTCATTATGGGAGAACTAACCATTCTCTCACCTGGAGCCTGACCTCTGTGCACCCGGGTTCAGAGGTGCTCTTTTACTCAAACTCGGGCGAAATGGCCTCTGCGCAGGGGGCAGCCCTGCTGAGATACGGCCTTTTTATAAGCTTAGACAGGTCAAACTCCCCAGTGTGCTCCCGCTCCATGAAATGCCACTAGTTTTCCTGCCAGGGCTCTCCGCTGCTTTTCCTACCAACTTCATTAGAGCCGTGCTTCCCCCCTGAATGGCGGGATCTCGGGAGACTGACGTTTCCATCCGTGTTTGAAAATGAGATCTCTTGTTGCGAGGCGCGCACATTGTCTCCTTGTTATCACGGCATCCATAAAGATGGTGGGATGATATTCATCATCTCTTTGTTGGCATGATTGACATCATTTATGGCCATACAGGGATGTAGGCAGAGGAGTCATAAGCCGGAGCATGGGTCAGATATTGTCTAAACTACGGACACAGGGCCATCACAACTCTGCCAACGCCTCTTTGGCTCTCTTTGTTGGGGGGAGCAGCTTTGGTGGCTTTGAGTTCACACAAAAGGGGCTCACAGGATATCGGGCCTGACCAATATGGGCCCACCTCACATCCCTGACCACTAATAACGCGGCCACTAATGATATACGACCTTCGTTGCAAATGAGACCCCTTTCCATAAAAATGACTGCGCGGCTACTTTGTGGAAGTTGTGCTTCTGAGTGGTCTGGGCCGCACAAAGGACGCCGTTGTATTGATGTTTCTTTTGTAAGAAAAGTTTGGTCGGACGTAACATCCCGAAGTTGACCTTGCGTCGGAAAGGGGCTGACCTTCAGGCCAATACAGGCTGTCAGCCTCCCCGGCTTTATTGAGTCATTTAGTATCTCATCTCATGCCAGTAAAGGCCATCCAAAAGTAGCCTTTTGTGAGTCTCCTGTGAGCATGTGTATTAAGGAAGCCAATCGAAGCGAGTGCCATCAATTCACTCCATCCCACCCTGGGGCCTAATGGTCAGTTGGAGGCTGAGGCCAAGTCGTCAGAGATAAGAGGATATGGATTGTGGCGTGGGGGGTTCGACAGGCATCACACCAGGCCCGTATCTCCCCCTGACCCACAGTGGTGGTCTCCTGCTGACCAATGCCAATGAACAAAAAACAAGGCCCTCTTTCCACTACTCTGACAGCGACGGCGGAACGAACCTACAGCGACCAAAATTGGATCTGTGTGACCTTGCAATGATTTTGTAAATGGAATTTGACGCAAGATGTAGAAGTGTGATTTAAAAGACAACTAAACACAAAAAATTTGTTTTTTACCTTTGAAATTCGTTGAGCAATCTCAAGGGAAAAAGGGATGTAAAGCACCCCTTGCAAGTTTGCTTTGCTCCGACCAGTTCTGTCCAACCTTGATTTCATAAATGGAATTCAGAATTTAAGATGTACAAATATGATGGAAAAAAAGACAACAGAACACAATCATTTGTTCTTTATCCATGAAAAATTTGTTCTTTTCCGTGATAAAATTCATGCGGCGATCTGTCAAACATGCCTCGAGTTCAAAGGGGGGCCTCGAACACTCCTTGCAAGTTGGCTTCCCTCGGTCCAGTTCGGTCGACTCTGTCCGCACCGCACCTGACACCCGAGTAACCACTCACGCGCCCGACCTGATCCCTAATATGTCCGGACCATGTAATTGCTAAGGTTTGGCTACGCGCCGGTGTGCAAGGTATTAATTATGTCCCGCAGGCTACATTTATTCAAAGTTGGATGGTTTTATCCCTGGCCGGACCGCTTTTGACCTCTGCCACGGTGTCGCCACCGGGACCTGGCCATAATGCTAAAACCTGCACTTTCCATTCCTTCTTGTTATCTGCTTTCTATTCAAACAAATGGAGATTTTGATTCATGGACTTCCGTCGTTAGAGCAGAAATGCGAGGGTGCTAATATCGATCGATAGCTTGCCAGTCCGAGTGAAGCTCTCTTTATGAAGTATTTTTGAAAGTCATTGTGTTATTAGACCCATTCCCCCATTAAGCCCTGGTCACTTTGCACATGCGGTCTCCGGGAGACGCACCCGAAAACGGTGAAATATGCATTTTCGTTGCCGGCCGTAGACCGAAAATCCTCTTATGACCTAATGGAAGGGTAATGGACACAACAGTACGATTTTGCACATGCAGAAGTCCACATCCTTCATATATCCTGAATAATCTTGTTTCAGGGCAGCGGCCATTAATTCGGCACCGCACATTTCCCATGTGGCCCCGGCAAAATTTCGCTCCAACTTACGCAGCTATAAGTCCGTTCCTGGAGGGATTCAGCCGCTGTCGACTTGTTACGCAGAACCTCGAGCCGGACCGGGGAAGTTATTAGAGTTGAATGTAAAGTTTTAAGGGTGCAATCATTACGTGGCCCACGATTGCCGGCGGCGGCCTTTGCCGATGGAAGCATCGTACGCCTAAGTGGGCAAAGACGCCATTTTGGAACTGCCGTTCGTTACTGATAGAAACACCGAGGGACATTTCATCTCTGGCGCTCTCCCGGAGTTATATCAATCTCGACTGCTAATAACAAACTTCTGAGTCGCATTTGAGATGATACGGACGACAAGATGCCTCCTTGTAAAACGGTCACGTAACGCACAGCCTTCCAGACGGCACCATATATTACACAAATGGCCCTTGTTCACGACGCGGCATCCATCGTTATATGGAACAAGCTTTTTGCAAATATGATAAAAGTATGTCACGTCAATTGCGGTGATTTATATTCATTTGAGGGGCGAAGTTATGGAAGCGGAGACAACTTTATCTCACGGCGCTGCACCGCTGACGAGTTGAGAGATATTGTTTCGTCCACCAATGACCGTCCCACTAATGCGAAAGTTTCTTTTCATATTTTATTGATGTTGAGATGAATAAAGCCCAGAGCCAGAGACTTTCCGGTGGATCGATGGCGAGTTTCATCAGGGAGCAACATGGTGTGATAACGTTTCCCGTACATTAGCTCGCTTTGTACTCGGTCAGCACTCGGGGTGGCAACGCACACAAATCATACATGCATTGTGGCCTCTGTCAGCCTCAGCAGAAGTTAAGTGTGCACTCAGCAAACATGCAAGAACTTTTCGCTGCATGGTGGAAACTTTTCTGGACTGAAAGCATTTGTCTGTTCTGTACCTGTGAGTGTGGGGTACGAAATGCAGTGCTATAGAAAACTTAATATGTTTATGTTAATTGTCTACTTGGAAAGCAAAGTGTTATACTCTTACTCCTACAAATGTATGTTGATGATGTATGGTATATCTTGTAAGATCCACTATTGCTGTTAACCTGTTTTTCTACATGTATTATCATGATTAAGTTTTGGTATCATTGCAAAAATTATTGACTGGGTTAGTTACTTCATAGCAGAGAACTTCAGGTCGTTGGTGTCATTCAATCTCTCTAGGTTTTTGTTATCTGATACTTTTATGAAAACGAAAATTTGTCCCGAGGCTAGATTACATTCTGATTTTGATTACAGTCGAAATTAACTGCTGCCTTTTCTCTAGAAAAAAATGGGCGATTCCCTCAGTTTCCATTGCAAGTAGATGCACATGGGCTTTGATACAATGTGCTTTCTTTCTTTCATGTATACATGTATCAGATCATGGCTATGAAAAACACTAGATGCTCATTCACTTAAAGAGGCTATGGAAAAAATGTTTAATTTGTTACTTCTATTTCCGCTCTCTGAAGAGAAAGACTATGGAAGCTGAACTCATTCCACCACCAGTGGACTACATGTAACTTCCTACTGTGGTGATCTGTGTGGTCCAAAGGCTATAGATTGAAATGGTGATGGCACCGCCCCTGTACACTAAAAGATGTGGCAAGGACTTGTAACTACTATTTCAGTTACCTTAAGAGCAAGACTATGGAAGCTGAACTCATTTCACCACCAGTGGACTACATGTAGCTTCCTAACTGTAGTGGCCTGTGTGGTCCAAAGGCTATAGAAATGGTGATGGTACACTAAACACACCCCTGTACACCAAGATGTAGGAAGGATCTGTAACTACTATTTCTGCTCCCCACATGCAGGAAGGAGTTGGCTGAGCTGCAGAACACCCACAGGCTGTGCTCCGAGCAGGCTGCACAGCAGGCCGAACTCATCAGGCAGCTACAGACTCTACAGCTCGACACACAGAAGGGTCAGTCTGGAACAGCAACGTCTTTATTATCTTAGTCAAGAAGGCTATGTTTTCATGTGTGTGTGTGTGTGTGTGTGTGTGTGTGTGTGTGAACAAGATAACTCGAGAATGCCTTCATGGATTGTCTTCATTATAAGTTCATACTTGGTATTTGGGTAGGTCTTCTTGAGACCTCAAAATGATAAGATTTTGGGCCCCCTACTGGCTTGTTCATGTATTCGTTTTATCTTGAAGACAACTGGGTAGTAGCCTGCCGCAACTCAATGAAAGTACATTAATGTTCTTTACTACTATGAGGGTCCATGTCACTTTCACATTTACAAAACTGTAACATCTTCAATATAGTCACTGTACTTTAATTCACTGTACAGGTAGATTCTCGTAATTGTTGAGTTTTTTTTTTACTTCTATTTTTTTAAAACGTTTTTGAGTAGAAAGCTTGAAGTAAGCAATGTGCTTCTTACCCAATGCTCACAAAATATATGTGAATGAAATGAAATGAAAACTGGGTAGCTACTACAACAGCATTTGTTCTCGTACAGAATATAAATTCATGTTTTGCTGTCTTGCTGAAGTAGTCTTTTGGCATCAGATTTGCAAAGGCTACAATGTTAGGCAGCAGGGAGAACGTTTGTCATGAATTTTCAAGACTTGTATTTCCTGGCCAAGAACTTTTCGCTGCATGGTGGAAACTTTTCTGTACTGAAAGCATTTGTCTGTTCTGTACATGTGTGTGTGGGGTACAAAATGTAGTGCTACAGGAAACTTAATATGTTTATGCTAATTGTCTACTTGGAAAGCAAAGTACAGTATTATACTCTGACTTACAAATGTCTGCTGATGATGTATGAAATATCCTGTCAGACCCACCACAAAATAAAGGTTCTACTACTACTACTACTAAATTGCTGTTAACTACTAGATTGCTGTTAACTAGTTTTTCTACCTGTATAATCATGACTGTATTTCCTGGCCCACAGTTCTGAGGAACCAAGAGGATGCCTACAACTTCGAGTCTACTTCCTATCAGAAGGTAAGGGAATAAAAAGACTATTTTTTACACAACCAAGCGATTCATTCAACCGACGTTTTGGTGACCATCTGTCACCTTCTTCAAGGCAATTCTGACTGGTTCACATTGCAATGCAGCACAGGTGTCGCTGCATATAGATGCCTTCCCAAATGCAAATTATTTACATATATACAGTATGTATTGTGATGTCATTCCCTGTGACTGTATATATGTAAATACTTTGCGTTTGGGAAGGCATCTATAAGAAGCGACACCTGTGCTGTCAACCAGTCAGAATTGCCTTGAAGAAGGTGACAGATGGTCACCAAAATGTCGGTTGAATGAATCTCTTGGTTGTGTAAAAAAGAGTCTTTTTATTCAGTGACTTACCAACCTGATGAAACTATTAGTATTAGGCAGAAGGTAAGGGGATTCTTCCGCCGAGTGGTTCAAGAGGCTTTGGATTACATTCCTTTACGATTCTTAGAGACTTGGTGAAGTTGTACTTATGTTTACTGGGCACTTCTGCTGCTCAATTGAGCTTTTACATCCCTGGAACACATTAACCGTACATGTGTCTTGAAGTAGAAGACTCTGAACGTACGGCCCTGGATGGCATTATGCAATAGCAGGGCAGGAAATACTGGGTGCATAATACACTTTTGTACACCCGAAATTGGAGCTGGGCACCTTATTGTTGACTATGGATGCACCTAAATATTTGCTTAGGGTTACGTAGGTAATTGTACACTAGTATACAGCATATTCTCTACATTTAAGTGTCTGAAAAGATTATAAAGACTTTGTTTTATTAAGATCTTGAAGTTAGCATTAGAATTTCAAAGTCAAACTCTGATGAAGAAAGGCAGTACAGTTTTTGATTAGATTTTGCTGACATTCAACTTCATGTCATGTTGTACACCTATTTTTTTTCCTGTGCATCTTATTTTTTTTATAGTTTTTTAAAAATCTTTATTTAGAATTTCCAACAACAATGAAATTTACAGATACATGTACACATGCAAACACAAAAGCAACTAAAAAATGATGAACAATTTGCAATTTTTCCCGGTCAACTAATCTAACAATTGAAGACATGGTGTCCCCACTTAACTAAATGCTTCTGATTTTTCCATAGTTTTGTGCAATGATATATTCTATTCTGTTGTAATATTTAACAGCATTTCAAGCCCTGATATGTAAGACCCAAAGGAACTCAGTACTCAGATGTCTTATCTCTCCTTGGTGCTGAAGTACCTTCCATTAAACTGTGGTTACCAGTATAGCTGTCCAAGACCATAAAACTGTTATTACACAAAAGTCATGTACCTCAGTGAAAACAGAGGGTTTGTTTGTATGTTTGTCAGATTGTTTGTTTGTTTGTTTGTTTGTCTGAGTGTGTGTTCAAGTTTTTCTCCATAGCCCTGGTCTAAGATTGTCCCAGTTTAAAGTCGTTTCGTCTTGGTGGCAGAAGGTGGAGTTGGCTTGGGTTCAAATTTATGAGGATGACATGTGTGCGAGAGTAGAAGGTTTGCTTTGCATAGGCATGAAAATGCATTGGGAGAATTAGCAAGGAATCCGCAATAATGAATCACTCAAGAAATTCCCCCAAAACCCTTGATATTTCTTGGAGGAATTATTTTTTTTAAATTTCTTGTTATTATCTGGTAATGTCACTTTTGTCTGTTTTCTGTGATTCCAATTATTATGTACTTAAAAGATGGGTAATGTAAAGTAAATAAAGGATTGAAAGGCCAAAAGGTTTCTGATGCCCCTTACTATGTTTATTTTTACTTTTTAAAGTTGTAGTTTAGACAATTGTTAAAAAATCAAAGGCTTCAAGGCATATAGCTTGTTTGATGTCCTCATCCACATAGGTCAATTGTCTATACAGCAAATCCCATTGAAAGGAAAAGGTGTGAAAGAATTCTTGCAGGAAGAATTTAGACATGGATATTCATAAATATTCAGAAATATGCAGAAATAGCGAAGAGAATCAACGCGTTTGAAATGAACTGTTATCGCAGACTGCTACGAGTTCACTGGACATCACACACCACAAACAAAGAAGTCAAGGAACGCATCCACACTCTGCAAGGCCCACTCGACAGTTTCCTGTCCTTGGTTAAAAAGAGAAAACTGCAGTGGTTCGGACACGTGTCTAGGGCGAAAGGCACTCTTGCACACACAATTCTTCAAGGAAAAGCGGAGGGTGCGCAGCCGCGGGGACGTCCCCGTCGGTCGTGGATCTCAGATCTCAAGGAGTGGACCGGTCACTCAGCAAACCAGATGACGAGACTGGCGGAGAACCGCCAGCAGTGGAGAGCCTTCACAGAAACCTATGCTGCCCCGACGGCTGACTAAGCTATGGGAGAGAGTGAGTGAGTGATTCATAAAAGTTATTATAATGATCATACATGATTGTGGAACAAACTTATCCACGAGATTGAAAATTTGCATCTAAAAGTAAAAGCTTTTATTTTGCTACTTCAAAAGGCTGAGTACATATTGAGATCATGATGAACATCACATTTACAACACTTTACTGCAGAATTAGCTTTTCAAACACTTCGTATTGTCCAAGTGACAAAAGATAAAACTTGTCCTTGGCTGTGGAAGCAAAAACTTCATTGACGGAAGGGTTAGCCAAACTTTGTTGGTCTATTCATTGCACTTTCTATTTCTATTATAACATATTTTGCAGAATTAGCAAAACAGGCTCTTCAGATTGTCAAATTTATATCTAAAAAAATGAAACTTGTCTGAAATACTTGTATACAAACAAACTCTGTTACTTCATTGATTTTGTTGCACTTAAAACATACCTTGCAGAGGAAGAGAGTCAATATATTCAGATCGTCAAAATTGCAGCTCAAGAAAACTAAATTCTTGTCTGTGGTACTTCGTTGGTGCATTCATTGCACTTATAACATTGTACCATGTGCGATTGTCGTGCAATAAAGTTCTTCTATAACGCTTTGTAGAATTAACAATTTAAAGAAAAATCATATCTCTGAGAAATAAAACTTGTCTTTGGCTGTGTCTACCCAAACTTTGTTGGTGCATTCATTGCATTTCATTTAATTTGTTTTAGCAGTAGAACCACACTCAGGTCCCTTGTAACATACTTTGTAGAATAAGCATTTTGCAAGAAGTTAAGATGTCAAAATTATCCTTTTTTCTGTATTACTTGTCTACCCAAACTTCGTTGGTGCATTCATTTCTATTTCATTTTCTTTCACCAGTAGAATCTCAGACCCTAGCTTGTAACATACTTTGTAGAATTAGCATTTTGCAAGAAGTTAAGATTATGTGACAGTCAAAACCATATCTCTGGAAAATGAAACTTGTTTGTGGTACTTGTCTATCCAAACTTTGTTGGTGCATTCATGTTATTTCCTTTGTTTTAGCAGTAGAATTACACTCAGGTCCCTTGTAACATACTTTGTAGAATAAGCATTTTGCAAGAAGTTAAGATTATGTCAAAATTATTCTTTTTCTGTATTACTTGTCTACCCAAACTTCGTTGGTGCATTCATTTCTATTTCGTTTTGTTTCACCAGTAGAATCTCATATCCCTTGTAACATACTTTGCAGAATTAGCATTTTGCAAGAAGTTAAGATTATGTCAAAATTGTTCTTTTTCTGTATTACTTGTCTACTCAAACCTCGTTGGTGCTTTCATTTCTATTTCATTTTGTTTCACCAGTAGAATCTCAGATCCTAGCTTGTAACATACTTTGTAGAATTAGCATTTTGCAAGAAGTTAAGAATATGTGACAGTCAAAACCATATCTCTGGAAAATGAAACTTGTTTGTGGTACTTGTCTATCCAAACTTTGTTGGTGCATTTCATTTCATTTGTCTTAGCAGTAGAATCACACTCAGGTCCCTTGTAACATACTTTGTAGAGTAAGCATTTTGCAAGAAGTTAAGATTATGTCAAAATTATTCTTTCTCTGTATTACTTGTCTACCCAAACTTCGTTGGTGCATTCATTTCTATTTCATTTTGTTTCACCAGTAGAATCTCAGATCCTAGCTTGTAACATACTTCGTAGAGTTAGCATTTTGCAAGAAGTTAAGATTATGTGACAGTCAAAACCATATCTCTGGAAAATGAAACTTGTTTGTGGTACTTGTCTATCCAAACTTTGTTGGTGCATTCATGTTATTTCCTTTGTTTTAGCAGTAGAATTACACTCAGGTCCCTTGTAACATACTTTGTAGAATAAGCATTTTGCAAGAAGTTAAGATTATGTCAAAATTATTCTTTTTCTGTATTACTTGTCTACCCAAACTTCGTTGGTGCATTCATTTCTATTTCGTTTTGTTTCACCAGTAGAATCTCATATCCCTTGTAACATACTTTGCAGAATTAGCATTTTGCAAGAAGTTAAGATTATGTCAAAATTGTTCTTTTTCTGTATTACTTGTCTACTCAAACCTCGTTGGTGCTTTCATTTCTATTTCATTTTGTTTCACCAGTAGAATCTCAGATCCTAGCTTGTAACATACTTTGTAGAATTAGCATTTTGCAAGAAGTTAAGAATATGTGACAGTCAAAACCATATCTCTGGAAAATGAAACTTGTTTGTGGTACTTGTCTATCCAAACTTTGTTGGTGCATTTCATTTCATTTGTCTTAGCAGTAGAATCACACTCAGGTCCCTTGTAACATACTTTGTAGAGTAAGCATTTTGCAAGAAGTTAAGATTATGTCAAAATTATTCTTTCTCTGTATTACTTGTCTACCCAAACTTCGTTGGTGCATTCATTTCTATTTCATTTTGTTTCACCAGTAGAATCTCAGATCCTAGCTTGTAACATACTTCGTAGAGTTAGCATTTTGCAAGAAGTTAAGATTATGTGACAGTCAAAACCATATCTCTGGAAAATGAAACTTGTCTGTGGTACTGACGTCCACCCAAACTTCGTCGGGTTCATTCATTGCAAGGCCAGTCATGTTCCTCCCTCCCCCGTCTGCCCGCTCTGTTGTAACCCTTCAGAAAGTGACAAAGTGTGCAAGTATGATGAACGACTGCCTGATAATAGGGTTTCAATCAATGGCATACTGTATGTACAGGGGCCCATCTTGTGATCGCACTGTTGCTACAACTTTCCAACTCTTTGGGGAGCGCGATATCGAACTTTGGCTAAAAGTTTCATGGTTACTGCTGAAAGAGATCGTGTTCTGATTTATATTGTCAATTCATTGCATGAAATATTCATGCAGTTATTTCCTGATACATGTGGTACTGCCGAGCTCTCAGGACATGAGAATGTGACAGATTGTCACTTTCAGGAGCAAAAGTGTGGGCCTGCGTCCTTTGTCTCCCCTCGGCAGGTATGAATTATTGAGAGGAACACGGATCTGCCGGGGATACATCATGTCAAGAGCCCAGGACCACCTGGGTTACATGTCACTGCCTGTCTTTTCACAGTCCCTAACCTTATTGTTCCCCCACCCTTGTCGAGAATCGCCGGATAAAGGACGACCACGTCGAGCCCTCACAAACGGTGAATAATTCAGGGGTACAAATGGCACACAGCAGCGTGCGCGATCGGTAAAGGGTGGCGTAACAGGGAGGTATAGCATGTCAAGCTGTCACTTTGATCCGCATTACAGTGTCATCACCCACGTAACTGCCCCCTCCATGGGTTATATGAACCCTGGCATCATCTCGTTATGGTGCCATCACTCTTCGGCTGACAGGTGGAACAGCGCTTTCGCATGTACCGACAACAAAGAGGTGGCTGCCGCTCCGAAGATAACGACTCCGCAATTTTGACGATGGGTATCCGCGGTCCCCCGGGGGTGCTCGCTGCGATATGAGGGATGGGCCGAGAAATGATTTTGTCGTTGATTGTTGACGGGGAGATGATGGATCAATACCTTTAAGCAGGTGACAAGTTTTTATAGCCCATCTATCGGAGTTACTCGGCCCTGCGCACTGTCGCTTGATATTAAACCCTGCTCTCTCTTAACCTCTGAGCTGTTACGACAATTCCAAGTGTTCAGGACAATTTGCTCCAAGGAAAAGGTATTATGGAGGCGCAAGTCGAGCGGGGATGGCCGATTTAACAGTCAGTGTGTGTAGCGGCCACAGTCAAAGGGGTTAGTTCCGGGTTAGACACACTCGGCAAATTGCATTGACACAGACTTTCACAGGTCAGGGCGGGATAATGGTCTTTGCTCTCCCATTTTGTCCGGTACAAGCTGAAGGCCGAGATAAATGCCACCGTGGATTTCCTTTTCCGCGCTTGTTTTATCACTGCGTAGCCAGGGCTGGAAATGCTGGGTGCGACTGCACTGTTTTGCGCCCAATATTGGAACTGTACAGGTGTATAGTGTTTGACTGACAGTGTGTGTTCACCTACTAGTAGATATTTGTGTTGGATTAGTTGAATCAGTCACCATGTAAACTGAAGGTTCATAAATGAATAGAAGACTTATTAGTAGTATACATGTACATAGTATGATTTTGACATTTAAGTGTTAGAAGAAATGATAACACCTTTGTAATAAAACTGATTTTTCCTTTTCCGTGCACATTTGCAGCAGGGCTGTCTCCAGCTTCATTTTTTCCCCTGTCCCACTCACTGTTTGGGAGCCCATATTGTTGATTTTCATTGTTAAATCTGTCATTCTAAGCTTGCAAAAATATGTTTCCATTTCAATTTCATGTCCTTTTCGGACGGATGGTGTGAAATTTTTGTCCGTCCCAACAATCAAATTTCCGTCCTGGGACGGAGAGACAGGTCCTGGACACATCAATGATTTGCACTATTGTGCACCCAAACTTGGAGCTGTGCACCTAACGTTTTAACTGTGAGTGCAACTCGATATTTGTCTTGGATTATATATTTGCAAGGTCTCCCTTGGACATCAGTTACCATGTGAACTGAAGAGACCACCCTAAAGATTAATTAGTAAATAAAAGACTAAGACAGTACAATCATATTGTACATAGCATAATCTTGACTTTTAATTGTCGGATGAGAATGATAAAACCTTTGTTTTAAAAACTTAAGAAAAAAAAATTAGAAGTTAGCTACAGAATTTCATCATATTCAAGTTCTGAAGATACAGGTTGTAATTAGACTTTGCTGACACTGCTCTTTTTGACCCAATTTTTTCTATGCGCCTAGATTTTAAAGTTAGGTGCCCAAGTGCACCTCTTCCCAAAAATGGATTTGGAGCCCTGCTGCAGAGGTACGACCCTAGGAATGATAGAGTAGGGGGAACACCCCAATCCGTGGATAGAGGAAGTCCCTTATTGAATACCGAAATACATCTCATCAAATCTGCTCCCAGCTCATATCATTCTGCCCCTTACAAATAGAATAAACAGTGAAGGGATTTTTCCAATTTCCCAGCGTCTTGTCTGCATCTGAAAGTGACACGGGAGACGGGAACCTTGCCTGCCGTTAGATACAGCCGCCCTGAATAAAAAGCACATGTGATTCGTCAAGGTGCGAACCTGAGGGGAAAGATACAGACAAATAGCAGTAGGGGCGGTCATGGTATGTCTTTTCTATGTATAACATACATGTAATAAAGGATTGTGGTCAGCGGATTGACCTTCCTCCTCCCTGTAACCAATAAGAACATTTCTCTGTCATTTCGGTAAGTTGATAACTTTTTGCAGACAGATTGTGGCTTAGAATAACAATTTCCAAGGAATACCAGCTGCATCTTTGTGTGTGGTGCTGAGGTGAAGATATTAGCTTTATTTTATTTAGTTGCAAACGCATGCCTGAAGGCTAATTGCATTTAGGGAACACATACTAGATACTGTTATGTAAAAAGATAAAGAAATATCTAGTCAAAAGATCTGTCTGATGTTTCTAAGTACATCACTGAGGGGTTAAGCCTCTCCTTTGGAGGCAATCATAGCTACTGAATAGTCCCATGTTTTTAATGATTACCGGTAAGTGTGTTTTATGCTTTTAGTAGAAATGTACTTTTGTGGAGGTTTTCTAGAAGGTGAAAGCTCAATGGGAAATTGTGGTAACTTTTTCATAAAGTCTGTCTCTTTCAGCCCTTAAATAAGGCCAGTTTCAAATGAAATTTTACACTGCATCCATTGTACAATACTTGCACAGTCTTTCCAGAACGGGTAGTTTTCTTTAATGTCCCTTTTCCATCTGAAGTGGGTGGGCACGGATGTTGCAAAGAAAGACGTAGCATGAAGGGTGGCTTTACGCGTACAAAACGGCGTGGTAAAGATAAAGACTGCGATGTCCACGGGGAATCCGTCAGTGTCAGGGCGTGCGCGAGGTGAAGAATGGACGGAAGATGTCTTTGTGACGGCACCCTGAAGAAACTCAGCATGGTGTCTATCAGGGCACATTGACTGTGAAATTGGACTTGATACCCAACTCGACTGGGCTAGCTGGCTGGCGGAAACTTTTGGGGTGAAGTGGTGGGCAACTGTTGCCACTGGGAAAACTTTGACAGTACAGTCAAAACTGCTCGTTGACAAGAAGACCACTTGGGGGACCGAAAAAATCTTTTCCAGGGCTTGAAATTCATTTATGGGAATAGGTGCACTGGTGCACCCAACCAAAAGAATTAGGTGCACAGAAAGACTTTTGGGTGCACCACATAAGATAAAGTTGAATGTTAGCAAAACATGATTACAAACTTTAAGTTAACTTAACTGCCTGTTAAACATTTCACTTAGTAAACAATTTTTTTTGAAACGTTTAGTTAGACTTGTAATTTATTACTTTACTGAGATGCATTTTGTTTCATGTGATACCAAATGTTCTAGCTTGGGAGTTGGTTTGGGTTTCAATAGGCAATTTAGGTAGTTTGTCTAACATCTTTATTTATTCTTTATCTTTATTTATGAGGGGTATAAATGAGGCCATGTACTCCAGCCATCACTAAAGTTACAGAGACGGTGGGCATTATAAACTTCCTGGCATGTTTGACCAATTGCTGACGTCACGTATCCGTAAAGGCACGTGTCAATAAGGTCAAGTGTCTGTAACTCTCGCGAGTTAACGTTCGGCAGTGACTTCGGCATTTTTGATCCTGGGAAGGGCGACAGTAATAGAAAATTTGATCCTTATACACCTTTGTGTTGGATAAAAGTTTAATGTATATTGATTCACGGTAAGAGTTGTAGGATTGTATATGTGAATGTTTTATTTTTAACTATTTTATCATGTACTTTCGCAGCAAGGCTGGCCCCTTGTAATAGCAATAGCTAGTCGGGCAGCCTTGGCTGCTGTACATTGTACGCAGCCGAACAAATAAATAAATAAATAAATAAATAAATAAAATAAAAGTTTAGCATTGTACTAATATGATTTAATTTACTACCAAGTAGTACACAGAAGAGCTTCCATGCTAATCTATGTTTAAAGTTTTGATTCTTGGTGGTTTGCAAACGTATACAGCTGGTTGCGATCTTTAAAAAAAGTGACAAACTTTTTGTGTGTTCTCATCTGTGTCATAGCAAAGCCCAGACCATCAATCCTTGACCTGGTTTAGCCCGGATAGTTGATGATCTATCTGTGCAGGTTCCCAGTAAGGGCTGGTCGGTCCCAGATGGTGTTAAAAACCGACTGTAATACATCCGGGTATGAAATATTGGACAATCAGTCAGGGATCCTGCCCCAACAACTCATCACAAACTGACACTTCCGGATCTAAGCGATATGTCACCTGTAGTCTGTTTGCTTATACTAATGAACAATGACATGTGGTGCAGTAATGCAATCCTGGATACAAATTGAAGTCAAACTACCTGCTGGAATGTAGGTCAATTTTGGTGGCGTCGCCCATATTTCATCCTCCTTTTTAAGCTCACCTGTTGAATAACCAGTAGTAACTTTTGTGTCCTCTGATAGAATGCTATATACAACTTGGATACTTGCGCCGGTGTTTCCAGTACTGTAGCAGTATGTGACTGTAGCGCTATTGCGAACTCAAAACCTCTGCAATGTCTTCGTTTTCTCCCTATAGCCTTATGACAAAATCAAATCACAGTGGACTTAAATTACAGTATAATTACAACTGTACGTGTAATACAAAACCATGTAGTACATTTATAGAACCAGTTACACTCGTGAAAGTAAAGTAAAAAATCTTACTGTAACATTAAAAGTCTTTTTGAATGATACATTACTAACAGTGCTTCTGTGTTCCCCAGATGTATGCGGAGCTCAGCGTACAGTTCAACGCCCTCCAGGCTGCCGAGATGGACCTGAGACAGCAACATCAGGTACAGTAGGCAACCAGCTATTCTCACTAACACAACAGGCAACCAGCCATTCTCACTATCACAACAGGCAAACAGCCATTCTCACTAACACTGGCAACCACGCCTTCAGCCATTCTTACTGAGGCAACCACTCCTTAAGCCATTCTCACTAACACAGCAGGCAACCAGCCATTCTCACTAACACAACAGGCAAACAGCCATTCTCACTATCACAACAGGCAACCAGCCATTCTCACTATCACAACAGGCAAACAGCCATTCTCACTATCACAACAGGCAACCAGCCATTCTCACTATCACAACAGGCAAACAGCCATTCTCACTAACACAACAGGCAACCAGCCATTCTCACTAACACAGCAGGCAACCAGCCATTCTCACTAACACAGCAGGCAACCAGCCATTCTCACTAACACAGCAGGCAACCAGCCATTCTCACTAACACAGCAGGCAACCAGCCATTCTCACTAACACAACAGGCAACCAGCCATTCTCACTAACACAACAGGCAACCAGCCATTCTCACTAACACAACAGGCAACCAGCCATTCTCACTAACACAGCAGGCAACCAGCCATTCTCACTAACACAGCAGGCAACCAGCCATTCTCACTAACACAGCAGGCAACCAGCCATTCTCACTAACACAACAGGCAACCAGCCATTCTCACTATCACAACAGGCAAACAGCCATTCTCACTAACACAACAGGCAACCAGCCATTCTCACTAACACAGCAGGCAACCAGCCATTCTCACTAACACAGCAGGCAACCAGCCATTCTCACTAACACAGCAGGCAACCAGCCATTCTCACTAACACAGCAGGCAACCAGCCATTCTCACTAACACAGCAGGCAACCAGCCATTCTCACTAACACAACAGGCAACCAGCCATTCTCACTAACACAACAGGCAACCAGCCATTCTCACTAACACAACAGGCAACCAGCCATTCTCACTAACACTACAGGCAACCAGCCATTCTCACTAACACAACAGGCAACCAGCCATTCTCACTAACACAACAGGCAAACAGCCATTCTCACTATCACAACAGGCAACCAGCCATTCTCACTATCACAACAGGCAAACAGCCATTCTCACTATCACAACAGGCAACCAGCCATTCTCACTATCACAACAGGCAAACAGCCATTCTCACTATCACAACAGGCAACCAGCCATTCTCACTAACACAACAGGCAAACAGCCATTCTCACTAACAGGCAATCGTGCCTTCAGCAACTCTCATGATCATGTAGTCCACAATTTGTATTAATGGTGATAGTTAAGCTTTGTTCGTTCATTCTGACGCTTGTAGTGCCTAGTGGCACATGTTTCAGTAGCAGGGTATATTTCTACAGGGAGAGGTTGCTAGCCCTTCACCTATAACGTGGTCAAGGCACCTCCTTTGACCTCAATACAACCTTCCCCAACCGAAGTCAGGTACCCATTCACACCTGGGTGGAGTGAGGAAAGTCGTGTAAAGTGTCTTTCCCAAGGGCACAAGATCGGTGACATGACAGGATTTGAATCCGGGACCACTTGCTTCTGAGCCGAACACTCTGCCATTACGCCGCATGACCGCCACCCCATAATGCAGGCCTTTGCTTGACAAAACTAACATGACAAAGGAGGGCGTCATTTCAGGTCAGAGAATAGGCTCCAGTTCCTGGAAGTGCTTTTGCAATTCTTAGAAGCATCTTTGAATTTTCTGGTCACAGGGGAAAGCCACAGAGGAAGAAACCTTGTAGACAATGTTGCCCCATTTGTCTTGTCATACTGTAAATCTTGAAATGTTTCGAGTGGTTTTTATTTTTACAGTGACCTCTCCATCCCCAATTCGTGAAATCACAGATTATGCTTTTCCAATATATTACTGCTGTACTACAAAATTGTTTCAGACGCAAACTTAAAACATCACGAAAACCTCATTCATGCCTCCAACCGCAAAATTGAGTCCCAGCAAAAATAGATGCCCTTACGGTAGCAGGTGAATCCAGGACAGCACATGCCACTTAGCCCTTTTCACTTCACAAACCTACCTGAGGCTTGGTGCATCACGAAAATGGAAACCGACTGTGTTTACCCAGAGGTGAAAATAAGCCACCACTATGTCTAAGAAGGGATGTCCCTAGAGCTCAACTGGTAGCAGCCTCACAGTTAAGCTCCTGGTTCTGATTAGTTGCTAACTGGAAGCTACATGTAAGACCCCGGTTCAATCCTGGGTCAGGACATCTAAGTTGGGGCTAGGCTGCACCACTTGTTTGGAAGGGACGTAAAATGGGTGTTCCCGTGTTTGAGGAGGTGCCTGGAACACGTTTAAGGGCTAGCAACCTCTCCCTGTAAAAGTATGCCCTGCACTGAAACAGCAAGGAAATTTGTTTGTTTGTTTGTTTGTTTGTTTGAACCTTTGTCTCAAATCGGCACGCAGGCCGCTTTTCATTGAGGTCATGAGGGAAGAGGTAAGGGTCAGAAACAATATAAAAGAGATACACAGTCATTTGAGTCCTAATAACTTTATCAACATATATTTGCTGACCTATGTGCCGCAACGCACTACAAGAACTGAGAGGAATGTTTTTTTAAACCTTCAGGAGCTGCTGGCAGACCTACGGGAGAGGGATGAGCTCATTTTGGAGCTGAGAGATTCCCTGAACATTTCCAGGAACACCGGAACACAGGCCAACCTCCACCCCAGGGACCAGGTAAGGACAAACTCCTCTCACACAGGCCAACCTCCACCCCAGTGACCAAGTAAGGACACACTCTTTACACACAGGCACACAGGCGGACCTCCATCCCAAGGACCAGCTAAGGACACACTCCTCACACACAGGCACACAGGCCAACCTCCACCCCAGGGACCAAGTAAGGACACACTCCTCACACACAGGCACACAGGCCAACCTCCACCCTAGGGACCAGGTAAGGACACACTCCTCACACACAGGCACACAGGCCAACCTCCACCCCAGGGACCAGGTAAGGACACACTCCTCACACACAGGCACACAGGCCAACCTCCACCCCAGGGACGAGGTAAGGACACACTCTTCACACACAGGGCAACCTCCACCCCAGGGACCAGGTAAGGACACACTCCTCACAAACAGGCCAACCTGCACCCCAGGGACCAGGTAAGGACACACTCTTCACACACAGGCACACAGGCCAACCTCCACCCCAGGGACCAGGTAAGGACACACTCCTCACACACAGGCACACAGGCCTACCTCCACCCCAGGGACCAGGTAAGGACACACTCCTCACAGGCACACAGGCCAACCTGCACCCCAGGGACCAGGTAAGGACACACTCCTCACACACAGGCACACAGGCCAACCTCCACCCCAGGGACCAGGTAAGGACACACTCCTCACACACAGGCACACAGGCCAACCTCCACCCCAGGGACCAGGTAAGGACACACTCCTCACAGGCACACAGGCCAACCTCCACCCCAGGGACCAGGTAAGGACACACTCCTCACACACAGGCCAACCTCCACCCCAGGGACCAGGTAAGGACACACTCCTCACACACAGGCCAACCTCCACCCCAGGGACCAGGTAAGGACACACTCCTCACAGACACACAGGCCAACCTCCACCCCAGGGACCAGGTAAGGACACACTCCTCACACACAGGCACACAGGCCAACCTCCACCCCAGGGACCAGGTAAGGACACACTCCTCACACACAGGCACACAGGCCAACCTCCACCCAAGGGACCAGGTAAGGACACACTCCTTACACACAGGCACACAGGCCAACCTCCACCCCAGGGACCAGGTAAGGACACACTCCTCACACACAGGCACACAGGCCAACCTCCACCCCAGGGACCAGGTAAGGACACACTCCTCACACACAGGCCAACCTCCACCCCAGGGACCAGGTAAGGACACACTCCTCACACACAGACCAACCTCCACCCCAGGGACCAGGTAAGGACACACTCCTCACACACAGGCCAACTCTTATGACTTCTGACTCTTGCAGTAGCAGAAAAGAACTATAACTGCCTTTACACTAAGTCTTACAGACTTGTATGATAAGTACTGGAGTATTTGTTACTGGTTGATAGCATTTCAGTACCATGGACATGTCCTTAAAGCAGTGGCCACGACTCTGATTTGACTGTGTTTACAGCATCTTTCTTCTCTGTTTCAACCCGTGGAAGAGTAGCTCAACTGTTCATTGAGTTCATATGATGAGCTAAACTTTTCACACTTTTCACTTATATCCTTTGGACCCTTTACAATTTTCATGGCATTTCCGAGGTCTTGTCATAGCTGTTAGTTTGAGAGAAACATCAATTATCTGAAGTCTGAAGGGCTGTCTATTGATAATGTCACCATGTAACATGGTAAAAATTAACTGTACCAACTCTCAGTCTCAGGATGATTGGCAATGATTATAAAGTATTGTGACAACCACCCACAAGCAGAAGTTCTCCATTTTCACATGCTGCATTTTCGTGGCATGTCACAACTTTTTCCTTAGCTGTTAGTTCGAGAGAGAGACACCTTCACTATTTGAAGTCTGAAGGGTTTTGTATTGATAATGTTGGCATTTCACAACTTTTCCCGTAGCTGTTCGAGAGAGAGAAACATGTACTATTTGAAGTCTGAAGGGTTTTGTATTGATAATGTTGGCATTTCACAACTTTTCCCGTAGCTGTTCGAGAGAGAGAAACATGTACTATTTGAAGTCTGAAGGGTTTTGTATTGATAATGTTGGCATTTCACAACTTTTCCCATAGCTGTTAGTTCGAGACAGAGAAACTACTATTTGAAGTCTGAAGGGTTTTGTATTGATAATGTTGGCATTTCACAACTTTTCCCGTAGCTGTTAGTTCGAGAGAGAGAAACATGCACTATTTGAAGTCTGAAGGGTTTTGTATTGATAATGTTGGCATTTCACAACTTTTCCCATAGCTGTTAGTTCGAGAGAGAGAAACATGCACTATTTGAAGTCTGAAGGGTTTTGTATTGATTTATTAAAAGCCAGCTTTTACCTGGGGCAGCGGGATCAGGGATGGAAGGGGTGCAGAGGCAGTAGGAGCTGCGAGTCCTTGTACGACTCCATTTGTCACAGCGGCGTCGATACACGTGTAGTGCTCTTGTCCACATATCCCATAAGTAAGCTGAGCTCAACAAAGCTGGGGGCTTTCAGTTTACTCATTGATCCGCAGACAAAAGCCAGAGTTCTCCCTCATGAAAATGTCTTCAAACAAAAGCAGCTAAACGCCCTGACGCTAAATGTGTTTACAAGAGAAAACGAGAATAGTAGAATAGAACTTTATTGCTCGACAGTTGTACATATTATGCATGACGTGTACATGTACAATGTGTGTCAACAATAACAAAGTAATCAACACAACAGTACTCCTCTATTCTAAAAACTATGAGTGCATGAATATCGACAGAATGGCAGATTGACATAGAGTGTATGTTTGTATTTGTTATGATACAGTCTCTTTTTTTTTAAGTGCTACAAATGTATTGGCCTGAAAATGGTAAAACGTCTTTCTTTGAGTGTCCAGGAGACTGAAATGGCCAGACGACGTTTGCAGTCTTGTCTCGTTTTGTTTTCTCCTCCCCGGGCACTTTTTCCTGGAGAGAGGAACTCATATTTGGAGTTGACAGTTTACGTATTGATTTATTAAAAGCCAGCTTTCATCTGTGTCCTTCCCTGGGTAAGCTCCCCGGAGCCAGCTCGCAAATCAACTTCTGTCCTTTTAAAACTGTTTTGCGAGGAGTTATTGATTTATCGAGGAGCCTTTAACACGTGTCTTGTGGCCGGGCAACTTTCCCAAAGTCTCACCATAAATCTCCGCATTGTGTACTTGAGGACGATGAATAATTGATGGGGAGTTCTTTATCTCTGTTTAGTGGCTGTTCGGAGGTGATGTGGCTGAACAATGACTGTCGCTCTTTGATCGTGGCGTGTTCCCTCGCGTGCCACCTTGCGTGTCTGCCCTTGCAGCTATTGGCTTTCCGCGGTCCCGACGGACTGTCGATCGCCTTGTAGGAACATACCGGAGCGGACTCTCCTGTCATTGAAGTGTACGATCTAATTTACCATCAGGAGCAGACATCGTGCAGTTCGGTTCCCGGTGGACCGATGTCCTTGTCCACGTCCCTCATCTTTCCGCTCCATTTCACATTCCTTTGTCTGATGTTGTCATCACAGATTTCTATTGTGGATACCGGTGGCAGTCCCATAAGGGCTGTCGTCTCACTTTGTTAGTATTGATCGTCGTGTTGCCCGTCAGTGTAGGTTTATTTGGTGTTCAGGTGGTGTGAAGAGAACAGAAACAGTTGAAAGATCATCTGTGTCGGTAGAAGTCACAATCTGAAGTAAAATTGAACTATAATTTCCAACCCAAATTTGTGACTTTCTAACACCAGTCTTTGTCAAGTAATGAGCAATTCACGGCTTCTATGACGTCACATTCTGCAGATTGAACACGTTACTCTGTGAGCAGTGGATCACAAGTTGGAGAAAGCTTATGGCGCCCCCTGTCTCTGTTAAGGGATGGTTGTAAGTCCCTGATGTTGTCATCACAGGTTTTTATTGTGGATACCGGTGGCAGTCACATAAGGGTTTTTTGGTCCCTTGTTCCAGCTTGGTTGTCTGTTGTTGCACTCTGTTAGCATTGATCATCATGTTGCCCGTCAGCGTAGGTTTATTAAATTGATTTTTGTACCTAGTGCAGAAACGGGTTTCTTGCTTGAAAGTTCATCTATGTTGGTAGGAATCAATCTGAAGCAAAATTGATCTTTTTGACGCTACAGTTAGTCAAAACTGAGGTTATATATAGTGACTCAGAGGGCCGATGAAATCTGGTCTATGTGGACAGGTGGTCACTGTAGACAGGACTCTTATGCTTGTGTCAAACTTTCAGGGGGAAAAATATCTAAGGGACCAGCAAAAAGTGGTCACGTTTGTGTACAGGTGGTCAGTAGTACAGGTTTGACTGTGCCTGTATTTCTAAGTTAAGGACTGGTGCATTTCTGCTCAAGGCCTCCTAGCAGGATTTCAATGCCCTGCATGTGGTAGATCTAATGTCTTGTTTGCGGTATAGGGGAAAACAGTAGTGAAGACGTGTATGACTGCAGTTATAATCATTTACACAAATCCAGCATTACTTTGTTACTTCTTATTACAACATCCCGAAGTGATGTTGGATCTATGATATTAAAACTTAATTAGCAAGTGTTTAAGATGATTTTAAAAGCTGGTACAATTAACTTGTGGACGAGACAACAAATAGAATAAGAATATCTAGAAGAGACAACTGTCCAACAGATCCAGCTTGTTCATGAGTACTGCTGTTCAGACAGTAAAAAGAAGAGTCATAGGAATCATCGTACAGCGCAATTTTGCACGGTTTTAAAATCCTTACCTAAAGTATAACGTTATCACGCATATGTGCTAAACAATGTTAGTAAATGTCACTACCATAAAGATTTCAGGATTTTTTTATTTCCATTTTTGGGGCCCCAATATTGCTTTGGTTGCCTTTAAGGACATGTCCATGGTACCGAAATGCTATCTACTACTTACAAACACAAGAATATGTCTTATACACATTTGTATGTGTAGTGGCTGTTGGTAAATCTTTTCTGCAAGTGCAATAGAGTCATACGTCAGGGGAATTAGTAAACCTTTACAGTCTTTTATGAGTGTCTTTTGGGGGTTTGTAACATTATCTGCCAGTACCACAATACCACTAGAAGGCCTGAATGGATTGCCTTGATATTTCAAATGTAGGTAGGTCTTGTAAAATTTTGGGCCTTATAGCAGCTTCTCATGGCACTGCAGTGGTTTTGATATCTCCTATTCGGGACAAGCTATGGTCTTGATTTTTGAATGGTAGATAGCTCTTGTTTTTTGTCTCTTTTTCTGTGGATGAACTTGTGAAATAAATAAACAAACAATAGATATAGAAACATAACATTTGTGGCTTGTGTTTCCCCAGGACACCCAGGTGAACACCGACGCCATCCAGCTGGAGTGTCGGCTGGAGAGTCAGGAGACGGAGATCCAGCTACTCAAGGACAAACTCAGGGAGAGGAACAGGTGATGAGACATTCTTTTAAACCCATGGCCAACCATGACCTCTTGACTTTCTCCATACCATGGTTAGGAATCAGTCACGAGCTAGGTCAATCAATCTTTATTCTGAAATCAACATTGCAGGTCTGTCTGACGACACACCTGAATTACATTAGATTTCTTACAGAAGTATGTTTAAAACATTTCAGTGGACCAGATTTTAAAAAACACATCACAATATTCATATCTATGCGCTTATATACATTAAAAAGGTTACAACTTTGGACGATCGAGGACAGACGAATATAGCCTTACACTAGGTTTTGAAGGTCTCTCAGAGTCCTCATAATGAACGAGTCACTGTGCCTTTTGGTCTTACTGAGTGGGAGTTTGTACATGTGTCGGGTTTCCCTGTTCCTCAGATTATGGTCAGGCTTCTCTCTAGGTGGGAGAAATACATTGCAGGGGTGGGAGGGGTCTCTTAGTATCCTTTGAGTCTAGGTCGCCTGTTGTTTGTTTCTTCATGATAAGCTCAAATCGGCAGGCAGGCCGCTTTTCATTGAGGTCATGAGGGAAGAGGTAAGGGTCAGATACAATATAACAGAGATACAGATTGCATCATGGTAGTTGGTCGGTGAGATGCCTACAATTTTTAAAAGTAGTCTGTGCCAGTTGACTATGAATTTTCAAAGTCAACCCTGTACAAGTGAGCACCTCTACATAAGGACCACCTGACGTATGTGATCACTTTTTAGTAGTTCCTTAGATAATTTTTCCCATTGATACAAGCATTAAAGATAGTGACCACCTGTCCACACAGACCAGATTTCATTGGTTCCCCGAGTGGTCTTCTTGGGCAGTTTTGACTGCTGCTTGGATTCATCAGTCTTTATATTACTCTATTTTTTTTTGTGTGCACATATTAATCAAACTATGTTGACTTTTTATGTAGGCAACTAAAGAATCTTGAGAAGGGAGCAACTTCTACTCCTGGTGCCTCGCCACTTCAGAAGGGAAGAAAGGTATACATAGCATCAATATATAGATGCACTTATTTTCTCTTTATTGATTAAGGTTACATATTGAGTACAAACTGAGTCCGAGGGAACTGATAAATACTGTGGTCATCCTTCTGAATTTCCTTACAATATAGTTTTAAACTGTAAAGTAATTAGATATTGTCAACATTGTATATATAGACCTCAAATAGCCTTATCTTACTTTTATCATTTGTATATTCTGTATATGTTGTGTTCCCGTGTGTCATGTAGTTTTGTCCAGTCATGTTTTTGAATGGACCACAGAAAGAGTAGCTGTTAAGCTAATTGTGGATCTTAATAAACTCAACTCAATATAGAGTGCACCTGTAGTAATTGTACTACCATTATTACGGTTCTGAAGCATTCTCAGCTGACTTTCTTTCAAATGGTATTTTATCTTTTTTTTAGCTTTATTCTACTTTGCTCCGCAGAGTAAAGCTAAAAAAGGCTGGCAAACAGGCTATTGATTTTATCTTAAAGTTTACTGTTGTGTGTAGGGGTGGGAACCGGTTCGCTGGACCTGATTCGGACCTTAGAGTTTATAACATCCAAGAACCGAGTCCAAAAAACCTGAAAGCCTAAAACCTGAGTCCAGAGTCTCCCCTCTGACAAAGAAGGCATTTAAAATAAGACAGTGTAACATTCAAATATCAAACACTGGTTTATCTTGAAAGTTTTCTCACCAAGAAACTTTTATAGTTGTGCATGTCAGTATTATTTCTCCATGCTTAATATTGGTCTAATAAAACAAAACATCAACTGCACAGGATCAGGTCCAGGTCTGGACCTGAACCTAAATCTCTGGACCTAAACTTGGACTTGGACCTTATAAAGGCAAACGTTTGAAACCCCTAGTTGTGTGTCAGTGTGAAGAAAACTAAATTGAATGTCTTTTCAAAGGGTGGTGCTGGGGGAAGGGTTCCAGCGAGGGCGCGGTCGCTGTCTCCTAACCGTAAGATGGGCGTGATAGAGCAGCAGAGGAGACTGGACACTGCTGAGAAGAAAGCTGCAGACCTGCTGAAGAAACTCAAGTTCAAGGTAACTGTCATGTATAATGTTACATCATGAAATTTATTAACAGAACAAAGTACAGGGGCCTTTGTAAGGTCTTCTACAACCAGGGCTGGCTGTTGTTAGCTTTGAATTTGTTCTGTCCCACTCATTGTTTGGGCTGACTAAGCTATTAAGTTTCATTGTTATGTCTTTAAAAGGTTACGAAGATACATTTTCATCAATTTCATGTCATGAACTTCAGATTTTTTGGGTGGACGACATGAAATTTTTATCCGTCACAACAAGTACGGAGACAGCCTTGTCTACAACTGTAATTACACAAGCCTTAGGGTAGATTCAATGATTTGACAAGGCACATGTGTTTGTTGATATAAGGATACACTTAAGGAAAGTGAGTTGAACAAAGTGCAGAAAACCATACCATGCAATGTACTTGATTAATTGATTGATTGATTGATTGGTTTATTGATTGACTGATTGATTGATTGATTGGTATCTCCACATTTAAGGACAATGAGTTGAGTGAACTGAAGAAGGCTCACGACAACCGGCTGAACCGTCTCAGAGCGCTACAGTCCAGCCACCGCATTCTCAAGGAACAGATCAAGACTTATGAAGAACATGAGAAGTAAGATTCCACAAAACCTTAATCATGTACAGTAGGGGCATCCTCATTAGATAGCTTTAAACAACGCTTGCACCTAGATTTGTAAAGGTTAGGTGTGACAGGTCGTTCAGTGTAATATAACCAGCTGCTGCTGCACAGAGTGCAAATCTGGTTTGTTACGCCGAAGGGCAGTTTTACCGGCTATACAGATGCTGTTCTAATTGAACCTTGTTAATTGAACCTTAAATATTGTTAATATAGATATTAACAGCAATGGCTGGTGCTCCTGAAAAAGGAGAAAAAATTCATTTGTCTGATTACATTATCCTGTCAGAGGATTCTTACTCAGGACCTCTGGGTTCTGGGCCAAACAATCTATCCCTTACGCCAACACAAGGCCTTCTGCACCTTTTTTTCCCCATAAGTGGCAAGCGGCAGAAGGCTCGCAGGTCGGACCCGCGGAGCCTGCAGCAGGAGGTAGAAGTAGTCCCATAGCCTTCTGTAACTCACTCTGCGTTTCCCCAGGAGCGGCAAGCGGCAGAAGGCACGTCGGTCGGACCCGCGGAGCCTGTAGCAGGAGGTAGAAGTAGTCCCATAGCCTTCTGTAACTTACTCCATGTTTCCCCAGGAGTGGCAAGCGGCCGAAGGCTCGCAGGTCGGACCCGCGGAGCCTGCAGCAGGAGGACAGCGACACGGTGTGGAACGAGCTGACGTACTTCAGGCAGGAGAACAAGAAGCTCATGCTGGAGAGGTCAGGAACACTACTCTGACATGTCACAAGCCATCACTGTAAATGTAGAAATGTTCACGGTGGTTTTCTGTTCGCTGTTTTTGTGGTGAACTCTTTACCGCGACCTTTGAACCACAGCAAAAAGCTGTTCCATTGTGTGACTGTAGCGCTACTTTTGTGTCAAATATGAACTCAAAACCACTGCTAACACTTCATTTTCTCCCTACCGCAAAATTAAATCCCCGGGAACATTTTTGCATTTACAGTAAATAGAAGGATAGCAAAGTTCTTTGTATACTATCAAGTGTTAACATACACATAGCCAACTCTCTGTCACTTTCCTCGGGGCAGTACTGACTGGACTACATCACACTGCTGCTAGGTGGCGCTGCTGCAGTGTGAAGAGTTCAGTCAGGAACACTTCTTAGTTCTTAGACATGTCAAATTAAATCAAGAGACAAACTGGATGTGAGAATGAAAAAGGGAAATTCTTACTGGCATACAGAAATTACAGAATTTCAGAAAAAGTCTGGAAAATAAGCCTAAAGTTGCACACCTATCCAACCATAATTACCCGACATGTTAAGGGTTAGAGATTTGATTTGTGTACGGACATAGCCTATAACTAAGGTATATTAAAAGAGCTGTAAAACTGTGTATCTTTGTGTTGCTGTAGAATGAACCTTCAGGAGGAGGTGGATCTGATGAAGGTTCAGGTGTCCCAACAGGAGGCTAGTGTCAACGACCTCACCAACATGCTGCAGCAGGAGAGGGAAGGTAAGACAAGGCTAGCAGAAGACATTTTGATAATCACTAATTATGATAAGAGCTAGCGTTTGTCACATGATAGAACCAAAGAGGTTAAGGATTGAAAGAAAACAAAGAAATAATTTGTTTTAAAAGTAGATTTTTGTGGCTAGTAATAGAAAGAATGTTCATCATCTTTTTGCATGTTGCTGTTAGTTAAAAGTTAAAATCCTCCCACACCATAATTGATGTATAGGGCGGTGCCCATCCCCGTTTCATAGCCCTGGGCCACACTGTGGTGCAATCACTGCAGCAGGGGGCTAGTCCACTGGCAGTGGAGTGTGTTTAAGTTCCATACTGTTTCAGAAGTATGTACCATTTTCATGAAGTCTTTGGTATGACTCAATGCGCCTCTTGTCCAGGAGTGTCCTAACCTGGGGCTTGAACCCGGGCCTTCTGGTCCAAGTAATTTGAACCAGATGTGGCAAGTACCAGAAGCGCAGACCACTACACCACAGGGACACTCCCACATGTTGCTGTAAATGTTGAGATTTTCATGGTGGTTTCATGTCTGCTGTTGTTGAGGTTACCTACCTCCTGGTCATTGGGAAGACAAGGTAGACGTGGAGATAGAGAGCTGTCTCCAGACTCGTCATTCTCACGCTGCAGTTAGCCTTTCAAACACTGGTTTAGGATTCAAGCAGGTTTAGGTTCAGGACCTCTCCACTACATGTTGCATGTGAACTTAAAACTACCATGAAAATGCTTGTTCTGTCTTCTGACTGCCTACTCCTAATTGCTTCAGGCATTGAGTAGGGCTAATCATGAGTTTAGGTATATTGTCTGATTTTTAATGGGAAACCTCCCGGTATTTTCTGCAGAGCTGATGTTCCAGCTTGCCGAGCGGGACCTGGCGAGCCGCTCGGGAGGCCACGCCACCAGCACGCCCCGGAAGAAGTCAGCGGCTGATGAGCTGCGGGAGACTCTCAGGAAGGTCTGGATTACTTACCTACTCTTTAGATGTGGCTAGACTAGCAAATGTAAGTTGGGTGATGTTACAGCCCGGTTCCTTTGGGAATGCTGCACGAGGAACTGCCTACAAGACTAAGGAACACACACAGGACGCAGCATTGCCGTACACACACAGGCGGCTCAACTCACAGGCGTCTGTCCTCTCTTCCGTCCAGAACTTGACTCTCTGTCCCCTAGCCTGCTGTTCACTTTATTTCATGTTCCACACCTGCAGTCTAGACACTATGTTGCGACGTCACCCGGACGCCGGATCTATCCCCTGCTGGGAACATCATTACGGCAGTCCTTACTAAAACACAACATTGACATCTTGCCCTTACAAGATAGTGAGAGATTAATGACGTACTGCTATTAATTAGTGACTTTTTACCACTCCATGAAATTCACCCCTCTTACACAGATACAAGATAAAGAGTTCATGGGTTGGATTCTTTGCATACCAGGCTCGACGTTGTGCCCTTGGGAAAGGGCTCTTTACACAACTTTCTACCCTCCACACATCTTTGGTTGGGGAGGTACAAGGTGGTGGAAGGAGAGGGGTAGGCTTTGCCTTCATAACCGTGCCCCAGACACGGTGGATAAAAACCCACTGCCCCTACAGCCTCAAGGGCTTTGGGACATTTACCTTTACGTTACATCAATGTCGCATTAATCTTGTTGTGTGGAAACTTTGAGATTATTCATATCATATTAATTCAAAAGTACATGTATGTCCCAAAACATCTGGATTAATTCTTCAACCCTCTCCGATCACCACAGAATAAGACTCTAGAAAAGAGGTTGAAGAATCTGGAGAAGGAGAATAAAGAGCTAACTTCAGCGCTGGAGAAAGACAACAGGAAGCTGACTGAAGACAAGGAGAGTCTAGTGAAGGAGAAAAGGTGAATTTAGGTTGTGTGTACGTTGTGTGTTAGAGTAATTTAAGTGTTTTAATTAGTTGCATTTCAATTGCATCTTGGACACAGTTTAGCCTCCTCTATTTGACTTCAACTTCCAGGGACACATACATCTTAAGTTTGTATATTACTGTTATTGCATTTGATGTTCTAAAGCTTTAGAAGAGTAGTGTATTTATATGTCAAAGCAATACTGCCTATTGAAACATGTCTAGGTCTATTGTACTTTCATTTTGGATCATTTGATATGACTATACTATCCCTTAGTTTA
This sequence comes from Branchiostoma lanceolatum, assembly GCF_035083965.1. Classification (NCBI taxonomy): domain Eukaryota; kingdom Metazoa; phylum Chordata; class Leptocardii; order Amphioxiformes; family Branchiostomatidae; genus Branchiostoma; species Branchiostoma lanceolatum. The sequence continues at coordinate 38,188,150 of NC_089723.1, forward strand.
TTCCTGAATACACCCATTCCAGCATAGTGTTACTAGGAAAATCTTGTGGAAAAAGAAGCTGATTTTTTAGATACTGATACTGCAAGGTATTTCTTATGTTGATAAAACTGTATATTTATGTTTCCTTGCCACATACAGAACTCTAAGAAATGAAGTTAACCAGTTGAGAAAGGAGCTCTCAGACCATCGGGAAGAGGCGGAGAACCTCCAGTCTGAAAACACTGCCTTGAGTGAGGAGATTGCCGAGCTCCAGTCAGAGATCACGGACTTGAAATCGGAAATCAGGTTTGTAATGTTTAGCATCTGTATGTATCTTTTTTGATTTTCGATTACTTTTAATTGTAAATCATACTACATTCCAGCCAATGAAGGCTGCGACTGTATGTTGTTTGTTGCAACGACGTATGGTTGTAGTCAGCATCCGTCATTCAATCATTTAATGGAATTTTGTTTCCTTTGATGGAAAAATCTTTAGACCATTCCATCAACCTTGACGGACAAAAATCCATCAGTAAAAATGTCAAAATTTTGGTAAATTTATAGAAGTTTGTACAAGGTGACAGAGAAAAGAAGACTCTTTGTAGGATCTTTCCGTCAATCAAGGAATTGGGATGATGGAAAAAAGTTTCAAGCTAGCAAGAACCCTGCAATTATAACGTAATAATAAACCATTGATTCTTATTCTTTCTAATCAGCGGCCTGAAATCGGAATCCAGCAGTCTGAAGACGGAAGCCAAACGTCTGAAGTCCCAGATGCAGTCACAGAGTCAGAGGAACAAACAGGCCCAGCAGAAGATGAGAGTCAGGCTGGCTATTAACTCTGCCAAGACTTCCACAAAGTCGTCTGTGAAACAGGTTTGTCTACTCATAATGTACATTTATGTCATACCTGGGCCACGGAAACGTTTGATACGGGTGTTCCGGACCGGGTGATAACTTGAGTTATCACACAGGCTTCTACTTATATCACATGGGCTTCCATAAAATATTTACAATTCATTTCGAGCGCGCCGCTGTCAAAAATTCGAATACTGGATTTGGGTGTAGAAATTGCAACTGTTACAATTTTTTTTGTAGGACACCGACTTTTCTCAACTTCTGGCGCATTTCGCTCTGATATGTGCGTTTTCTTGGGTGGGTATGACATGAATGAAATACAGTACAACATGGCCCGCGGTCGGGCCGGTACCTCGGGTGATACAGAATACACAGTGTTGTATTCTATATACAGTCAAACCTGTATTAGCGGTCACCTTTGCATAGCGGCCACCTGCCCATAGTGGTCACTTTTTGTCGGTCCCTTGGATTTTTCCCATTGACGTAAGCATTAAGAATTAGGCTATAACGGTCACCTGTCCAACGCAGTCGCGGCCACACGATTTTCGGTCCCGCGGGTCTGGAAACACTGCCGATAACGGTCACGGCGCATGGTCGCCGCAAGATTCGGGAACCTTCTTTCAAATCTCGGCAGAAGAAATTGTCATTATAGCTGCAGTACTAGTGTTACCCATGAAAATGTTGTGCATGGTTTTATTTTGCTCCTGGTGTTGGTTTTGAATTTCCAAAACCGCTAAAGACGCCAGAAATTTCCAGACAAACCAACCTCCTTGGACAAACAGAGCCTCTTTCGCGCGGTCCAAGCGGGACGCTTTGTTTACTTGGGGTACTTCACTAGTAGTACCATGGGCGAGCAGTTTGTTAAAAAAATACAGATGCCCTTTATCCTCTAAGAAAAGGTTATAAAGTCATCCATTCTTTGTATATTCTGTTTTCTTTATTCAAAGAACTTCTTTGACGAAATAAGTTTACATTTTGTACTTTCTAATGTAGAGTAAAATCATAACTCACACATTGCAGCTGCACCCACATTACAGTAGACTATCCCATGACCCTATGACCTCAAGCGCCATCTTGCAGCTGTGGTTTTTCCTCACTGCAAGGAATCCGACCCAAACAGGCTGATTTTACCGTGAAATTGCGCAATTATTTACTGATAAATCATGTCCCCGCGCAATTGATAATGACACGGTTGTCTTCGGCAACATTTTGGTCGCATGTGCTCCGGATTGGGGGCGGATCGATGGATTGACTTGGACTTTATTTGCTGGAAAAATCCGGACCTTCCTAAAGCAGTCATCTTGAGCCGAGCATCGGGTCGTCTTGTGGAAGTGGTCGGTAGACCAAGTTTGACTACATGTATGTGAACAAGGAGGTTTTATGATGTGAATAAATGTTTCTCAGTGGGTACAGAAAACATGTGCCACTTATTGCTCGTGAAATCAACCGTTTCTATAGAGCGGCCACCTGTCCATAACGGTCGATTTTGGCCAGTCCCTTGAGTGACCGCTATAGGCAGGTTTGACTGTATATGCTAGTTATTATGGTGACGTAACTTATAATTAGTAAGAAGTTCCTTGTCTCTGACCTTGCTCTGAGCAAACTTGTCAATGAATAAACGCTTCTTAATGATTATTCGTGCTATAACATAGATTTCTGTCTGTTTTTCTATTCTATACAAACTCTACAGCACCAGAAGTTCCTGAATAAGTCCATTGAGCAGATGAGTGAGATGTTTGATGGCTTTGAAGGGGACGATTGGGAGGAAATGAGCACAACAAGGTATGAATCAATCATTTTTCTCTTCATTCTGGTATTGCTGCATACAATGTGTGTCTGTGTGGCATAGTGGCAGAGCATCCAGCTATGAACCAATGAGACCCAGGTTCAATCCCCAGTGGAGTACCCAGACATGTCCGGACATGCACCCAGACGTTGTGCCCTTGGGAAAGGCACTTATTAACACATATTTCCCATGTCCTAAGCCCAGCAATAGGGTTTGGGTTGGGGTTATAGGAAGGGCATCTAGCCGAACTTATCATCACCGGGGAAAAAACCTGTTGTTATCATTTATGATTCCTTCACTCGTCCGTTCTGTAAGTCACTTGCCGCCACCGTGAAGTTAAAGTTCAGTCAAAATGTCTATTTTCCTTACACCGTGAAATTTTGCTACCATGAAGATAAACTCATGATAAAGTGAATTACAGTATCCGAAGAATGCCCTCAGTTTGAGATTGTACAACGATTGCACACACTGCATGTGAGCGAGCCCTTACTCACCAAATAAACTTCAGCCACAGTACTGTTGTGGTCCAGAACACATAGTTTTCCATCCCAGTACACTGTACTTGTTTACTTTTGTGTACTTCTTAGTGCCAATGAGTCCACAGACGAGACCACAGGAGGGGAGATGACCGGGGAGAGCCTGGGGCAGCTCATCGTGTCTGCTGCACGCAGCGGCGCCAGGGGGAAAACTGTTAGTACCATTTTCATAACGTTTCAAATTATGTACTGCTCCCCTTTTCTTACTCTTGCCCCGCTGGCGTTTTTTTGCGCAATTTATTTCATAAGTTGAATTCTTAATCAGGTCATTTTCCTTTGACTTTTTCTGCACTGCTGTGGCCGAGTTACTTCCGCATTCGGTGCATTTCACTGCAGTGTGATGTGTTCAGCTGAAAAATACCCCCAACCCGTACATATACAGGACCCATATACAGGCTCTGTAATGTGCAACCCACATATATCTAATAGATGAGTCCCACAGGACAAGGGTTATTGTGCACAGCCTTGAATTAATAACAGAAGTAAGAGAGTGGTCAACAAAGTTCTTTGTACACAACCAAAGAGTTAATACCCAGCCGATGTTCAGTGACCGTTTGTCACCTTCCTCAGGGCAATGATAACTGTTTCTACTTCACTCTGCAGCTAGGTGTAGCTGTTGCACGTTGGGACCACATTTTGCCCAGTGCAGCAGCAACACCTAGCTGCAGTGTGAAGAAAAAACAGGCATGCAGTATTGCTCTGAGGAAATGACAGACCGTCAGCAAGGTTTATTTATTTAAGGTTTATTTATTTAAGGTGTATAAACTCTTTGGATATGAACAAAGAACGCAACATTTTTTCATATAGAAAAAGCAGTACTGTTATGCATTTGAAATTTTCTTGTGCTTTAAGCTGGGGGATAGCAACGAGGAAGTGAAGGGGTCGGACGCAGAGTCCAGCAAGGGAAGCGACGACCTGACAGCAGCCGACACCAGCCTGACCAGCACGCTGACGGAGCAGAGTGAGCTGACCACGGAACAGCTGACGGCCGGCCGCACGAAGTACAAGGCCGGGAAGAAGCCGGGAGGCAGGAGGCATGTGCCGAGCCCTGCGGGGAGGGGCCTGAAGCAGAGGGTCGGCAGCCTGCAGCAGCAGGTACAGAATAAAAATATTCTTTTTATGACTGCAGATGTAGAAAACAGTGAATGATAATGATGATGAGCGCTACAGTCATAGGTAGCCAAAAAGTTTTGCGGTGGTTTTAAGTTTGTGCTGAAGAGTTAACCGCAAAAACTGTGAACATAAAACCACCGCGAACATTTCTGCATTTACAGTAAAGAGCCAGGTTGTGTACCTGCTGCTGTTTGAATAGCTTCATCGGGTTGGTAAGTCACTGAATAAAAAGACTCTTTTTTACACAACCAAGAGATTTATTCAACCGACATTTCCGTGACCATCTGTCACCTTCTTCAAGGCAATTCTGACTGGTTCACATTGCACTGCAGCACAGGTGTCGCTGCTTATAGATGCGTTCCCAAACGCAAAGTATTTACGAAAATTTGGAGGTTAGTATTTCGCTACCTTTTATCAAGTCACTGTTCGAAGAATATTTGTGTAACTAAAGTATTTACATAAATACAATGACAGATGGTCACCAAAACATTGGTTGAATAAATCTCTTGGTTGTGTAAAAAAGAGTCTTTATTCAGTGACTTACCAACGACTTTTTTGCAAACACTCCATTTTCTCCCTACCGAGAAATAAAAACCTCGCGAACTTAAGTGCATTAATTACAGTGATTGTTTTTCTTCAGTCAGTAGATTTGTGTAGGTTAAGCCGTTGTCGCACTCTTCTGGACCAAGATGTAGGGAGTTCTGATCCTCGCTCACCCGACATGCACGCCACTAGAAAGGTTCGCAGTCCTTAGGACCGAACGTTAAGCCGCGGTCCACTGTTCATTGTGCTTGTTGGAAAGAGCTTGGGGAAGTTTCCCATGTACAACAAACCTTTAGATACTGTACATAGCATATGTCTTCTCTGTCACGACTAGTGGATTAACTCTTTTTAAGTGATCTTAACTGGGATATAGGAGATTCTTTTTACACAACCAGGTAATCTCACCTGCTAACGTTTCGGTGTCTATCAGACACCTTTTTCAGAGCTTCTGACTGGAGTACTGCTTCTCACCGCTATAAGAGAAGCAGTACTCCAGTCAGAAGCTCTGAAGAAGGTGTCTGATAGACACCGAAACATTAGCAGGTGAGATTACCTGGTTGTGTAAAAAGAATCTCCTATATCCTATATTCTACCAACCTGATGAAATCATTTTCGGAAGCGATCTTAACTGTTTAAAGACCACTCTCACTTTTCACTTTCACCAGGTCGCGACCCTGAAGGCTGTGAAGGAGAAGACAGCCAAGGCGCTGTCCCAGCAGACGGAGGCTAATGAACAGCTGCAGTCTGACCTTGGGCTGGCCAACCAGAGGCTCAAGGTCACCCGGCAGACAGTACAGGTGGGTCCCAGGGGCACTTTCCCCCATTCTTAGCTCATCCAGGGGTGATTAGTCAGAAATTAAGGTACAAGTACTTTTGTCAATGAAGGTTTTTACAGTGCTTACTATACAGGTGGGTGGGACACTTTCCATCATTCTAAGGCCCAGTTTGTACAGTTTTTCCCGACATCTCCAAAATCTGCCAATATCGGGACACTTGTAGGTTTAGGACTCGAAAAACTATGGGAACATGCAATAAATTTGTCTCCTTCTGCCATTTTTTTTGACTGACTACATGCATGTATGTTGGCAGTCGCGACATTGCAAGATCCGTTGTGTAAATCATGCCTAAGTTCATCTATGAGTGGTTATCAAAGAATTCTATGAAGAGAAGGTACTTGTTCTCAATACATTTTGTACCCTCTTGGTGAACCAGAAATAGTCAAGTCAAGTCGAGTCAAAGCCTTTATTTTCCCTCAAGCCTTTATTTTCCTTCGAAATAAAATAGTTGGCAGAATGCTGTCTGATCCTGAACATGGTTTGGCCTGGGTGCCATCCTATTTCTACCGGGGCTCCTACATTCGCTACCCTAAAGTAGCGAATGTAGGAGCCCCGGTAGAAATAGGATGGCACCCAGGCTAAACATGGTTAGTAACACACACATACACTGTACACACATATACACAGATAATACCAATGTAAAAGAGTGTGAAACAGTTTATCTGTTGTTTTTTGTCGCAAATTTTAATCTACTTATAGCTTTAGCATGGACTGCAAACCATATCTTTTATTAAAGGCTCTAACTTGTTTGGGTTTCAAAACTAAGATACTTAGAATACTTTTAAATTGGTGTCTGCACTTTTTGAAATTTATTTACTGTCCATCAACCACGGAGTATGCAAGACTGGTATAGAATGCAGGTTTAATTAGCCTTGATCATCAATCAATGAGAACAAAACCTGTTTCCAAGAATGAATTTCGAGCCCTGCCTGAACACATACAGTGTTAAAGCTACTAGTCTGCCGAATTCGGGGCTGGCTGCTGGTTAAGACTGGTATAGAATGCAGGTTTAACTAGCCATGATCAATCAATGAGAACAGAACCTATTTCCAAAAATGAATTTCGAGCCCTGCCTCAACACATACAGTATTAAAGCTACTAGTCTGCCGGATTCGGGGCTGGCTGCTGGTTGGCTTGTACAGCTGGCTGCTGGGCAGCTGGTTTCTGGACCACCTTCTTTTCAATGGTTTCGGTGGCCTCCTCGTCTTTTTCAATAGTTTTGGCCTCATCGAAGACCCTTTTGGCCTGCTCTTCTCCATATTTGCTGGCTATCATGGCCCGCACTGAGGAAAATCAACACATAAAATCTTTATTGACAAAAGTACAGCGGCTTACAGATGATTATTTTCACGTAACTTCCAAATGCCATGGAAGTATGAAATTCCTGTTATTTACCACAACGTTTCTCATTAATTATGCGAATTAGATACTAATTTGCTTGAGTAGTATCTAATTCTGTAAATCATCACTCAGTATATCTAAAACCAAAAATCATGACCATCACAACAGCTTTTTACCCATTACAGAGTTACAGAATTAAGATTAGACTTACGTGGTTTTACCGGTGCAATGGCCTAGTTGGTAGAGTGTTCGCCTTGTACGCGGTAGGTCGTGAGTTCGAACCCCGGCCGGGTCATACCAAAGACTTTAAAAATGGTACATACTGCTTTCTCTGCTTAGCACTCAGCATTTGGGAAAGGGTATGGTTACGTAGTTAAACACACACATCACTACCAGCGGACCAGCCCCCTGCTGTAATGACTTGCACAAATGTGTGTGGCCCAAGGGCTATAGAAATGGAGATGGGCGCCACCCCTATGCGTCTTTTCAAGAGGCCCGGGTCACTTTAACTTTAACTTACGTCGTTGCATGTCGGCCACGTTCAATTTGTCCACTTTCTCCTCTGCCTCCGCAATCAAAGCCAGTTCATCCTTTCCTGCAGGAAAATAAAGAAGCAAAATGTATTTCTCCATTACATGTCACAGTAATGTGCATATAGGGACGTTCCTGTAGCTCAACTGGCAGCAGCTTCACAGTTGGGCTCCTGCTTCCCAATCAGTTGGTAACTGGAAAACCCCGGTCCCAGGGTCAGGACATCTTTGGGGCTGCACCGTCTTTCAGAAGGGACGTATAATGGAGACCTGTGTTTGAGGATGTGCTGGTGAAAATATACCCTGCTACTGAAACAGCAAACTTGCTGTCCTATCTGCCACTAGGTACTACAAGGGTCTGAACATGCATGTACTGTGCATTGTTTTCCTTTTATAGTGCTACTGTTTCTTTTAATCAATTACAGTCAAACCTGTACAAGTAACCACCTCTACATAAGGACCACCTGGCCATTGATATACAGTCAAACCTGTGCAAGTGACCACCTCTACATAAGGACCACCTGGCCATTGATATACAGTCAAACCTGTACAAGTGACCACCTCAATATAAGGTCCACCTGGCCATTATGACCTCTTTTTCCCATTGACACTAGAATTAAGAATCCTGTCTATAGTGACCACCTGTCCAAATTTGTCTTTGTGTCCTAAGGGTTAGGTCTTACACGCAAAGACATAGGTACGTTACCTTCTTTCTTTTCTGCATCTGCTCCTTGGACAATGTCAGAAACCAACTCCTTGAAAGCCTTTCTCTCTTCAGGTTGGAAGTCTACATCCTCCTTCAGCTCCTTCAGATCTATATACATAAGTGACATCCATAAAGAAATAGATACTAGATAAACTCAGATATGTCAAGTCATCAAAGATAACATATTATTAACAGATTATTAACATATTATTAAGACATCCTAAATCGTCTAATCTCATTAACATATCTATTCAGACTTTTGGTATAAAAAACTGGTTTCCCAGTCCTATCATTAGTCACTGATGAAAGACAGTGGATGCTGTCTGAAACGTCTGACCGTTTCAAAATCTTATCCAGTTGCTATTTTTGGCGTATCTTACTACCTGGATGTCTAACCTTCATCAACATATTATTAAGCATTTTGTTGACAAAGGTGATGACGGTTTTTTAGGTGTTTGTCTGCCCGAAAACCCACATCATGGCGTAAGACACCAGGTTTGTATTGGACAGTTACAAGCTGCATATCCTGACAGATTTATTTGATCCACTCATACCGGGATGATCCGCTACTCATTTGAATGTAGTAGTGTGTGTAATCTAATCATGGCTGCATGGTACAAGATACAAGATAACTTTATTGGAAATCGCAGTGTTGCCACTGAATTAAAACCAAAACCAGATAAGACTTGTTACCTGCCAAGATGGTTAGTGTAAAACCTCTCATTTATTCAGTACAGAATGCCTGCTCCCACCATTCAGGGCTGTCTCCAGGACCCGTGCCTCTGTCCTGGGACGTAAATTTGCTTGTTGGGACGGATAAAATTTAATCGTTTCTGTCCAAAAAATATGCCCTTCATGACATGAAATTGATGAAAATGAATTTTTGTTAGCTTAAAAGGACATAATTTTAAAAAAAATTAATGAAAGTTGATAACATGGGCTCCCAAACAAAGTTGGATGGAAAAAAACTCTAAAGCTGGAGACAGCCCTGATTCCCACCCACATAATCACCAGTCATTGTCCTTCCATGCAGGGTATATGACCAGCTAAGTGTGTCATATGCCCTGCAGTCATTGACGACGTATGGTGTCTGTAGAGCAATGACCCACTCATAATATGTTACTTCAAGTATTCAATGCACAAATTAGACCCGATTTACACTTGGAAACTTTTCTGGACAGCAATGATGTACGACAATGACGTAAGTCTTCGGCATATGGCGCCTTTTTTTCCTAAGTGGGTGTGAATTGCCCCGCGTGTCGTACGGCAGGCATTCTTAAGGCCTGCACGACTTCTATGTCACCGTAACAAGGTGAACTTTCGTCGTACGGCCAATGACATGCCGGCCGATTCACAACCAGGAAAAAAGGCGCTGTACACCAAAGACGTACGTCATTGTCATACGTCCAGAAATTACTAGTCACCGAAGTGTGAATCGGGTATATGACACAGGCAAGACTACATGTATGTCCTTGGCACAGTTATGAATGAATGAATGATTTATTTGCACAACAATCGCAACAGTGACAATGTATGGCAATGTACAGAATGATAACATGATTAACAATCTAGGTGTATTTTTCCACAATTCTAATTACTGCTTTATCATATCAAATATATTTGACAAAAGACATGTACAGTTGATGCTGCCTGAAACGTCTGGCAGTTTACAAACCTATAGCTATCCAGTTGTTTGAGTAACCTTTGTATTGAGAATATCATCACCAGAATGTCAATCTTTCATCATGATCAACACAACACAACTTGTGTTAAACTTTGCAAAAACAACTGGTGAATGTTTTGAAAAGGTCATCCACTGTCTCAAGAACAAATCACAACATAACAATTCTTACTTGCGTCCTCCTCCTTTGCCAACTTGGTGGCATCCTGGAAGATAGTTTTAGTCTCCTCTTTTCCCAGACTCGAGCGAAAAGCCTTCATTACTACACGTGACATAAAAGATGTAAAACGTCGTCAATATGATCAAGTACTATCAACATTCTTTCACTCACTCACTACAATATTTTTTACGGTGATACAAACTGTAGTTAAAGGACTTCATGTAGATATAGTTTATAAAGGTTCCAGCCCTCATTATTTCAAAGAGGGATTGAATGAACGTTTGTCAAACCGGTTACACCATGCACATGTGCAGGCTTTCAAACCTCATACATGTAGAATATGAACTGGGAAAACATAGCTCGAAATTGTAATGGAAAATGAACTCACTTTTTCCTCTGTCTTTTTCGTCAAACTTCTCCACCTGGTCGGCAAACCGCTCCACACCAATCTTCGCCTCTTCATCTGGGGAGGAATCAGAACTGCTTGTAGTATCTACTAATGAGCATTAATTATCCACTACTAATAATAAGCTTCCTGCAGCCGCCATGCATCAGACCCTGATGCTTGCGAACGATTGATTGAATAAGTGTTAACTATTGGGTCACAGTGCCAACAGTCAAGCAGACTGGAATATTTAATTTTTCGTATCAGCCCTATCCCTCACACACAGACGCACAGACACCGGCACACATGCACACGCACAGACATTGGCGCACACACACACATACACACAGACACTGGCACACACACAAACACACACACACACACATACATACACACACACACAGATGCACACACAGACAAACATAGATGCACATACACACACACGCATATGCACACAGACACACTCTCATACACACATACATTACATACATAGTTATTACAACACATACACACAAACACACGCACAAACATTAACGAACACAGTCACACACACACAGACAGACACACACACACGCTCATACACACAGTCACACACACATGCACACAAACACACACGTATGCACGAACACACACGCTCATACACAGTCACATACACATGCACACACACACACACATACGCATTCTCGAACACACACACACACAAACAAACACACACATACATATACAGACATACACGTACACACACATACTCATACAGTTACCAATCACATTGACAAATTACTCTTAATCATACCTAAGTCTTGCTCCGGGTCCACTCCTTGGTCCACATCTTTCATCAGTTCTGCGAGTGCGTACTCCTCTCCGGCGTCCCAATGTAGCCTCTTCGCTTCAGCCATGAGTTTGAGCACTGCAAAATGTGAAAAATCGAAGACCTAATTCACACTCAGTCTGTTGAAAATATTCTCATAGATGCAAGCATTAAGAGTCCTTTCTATTGCGACCACATGTCCACATAAATAGAGCAGATTTTATCGGTCCCCAAAAGTGGGCTTTTTTGGCAGTTTTGACCATGTTTTCTCTGTGAAGGATTTAGCTCAAACTGAACATAACTGTGACAGTGATTGTTGATTGTTTTATGTACCATCTAGTAAACAGGGGTGCCTATGTATTCATACAAATATTACAGAATTCAAATGAGTTTTACGGAGTATATACATACCGGTACTAAGGTGAACTTGTTTTAATTCTTTAAAAGTTGAATGTATGTTTCTTGGTAGTGGATTGTATGAATTTCATAAGATGTGTATGTTTCTTAGTAGTGGTTTGTATGAATTCCTTAAAATTTGTATGTTTTCTGTACATTCAACTTGTAAAAATTCCCTAAAATTTATTTGAATATAATACTGAGGCCCAGCCCTAGTAAAGAGACACCAAAAAAGAATGAGTTGCTTACGTGACTTTTCCCGAGGGTTCAGTCCACTCTCTTCAGCGTCAACCATTAAAGTGGCGGCCGTTATGACTAAAAAGACGTGCAGATACTTCATCTTATCCTTGACTGGTGAAGACTTAATGTATCAAGATTAAGAAAGAATCACAAATGGTGGTGTTTCTGTCAAACAGTGTTCAGGAATGCTGGTGACGCAGTAGACAATTATTGTCTTATGTATGTGAGTCAAAAACCGGTTTTACTTCTCAATGTGTTAATTATGATGATGTCTCAAACACTTTCTGAACTCTGACCTCTGAACTCTGACCACTGGAAATACAGGTAGTACATATTACTTGAAGTACCAGTTACCTCCGTGAAAATGGAGGTACGTCATGTACTGTCATCTCTGGGAATGGTGTGTCTGTCTGTGTTTCGACGTAGTTTTGTCAGCATAACACCAGAAGGTATGGATGGATTGTGATGATATTTGTTAGGTCGATTATAGGCCTCCTGGCAGCATTCTTTGGTACTGCAACAAAACTGGTCATGCTATGGTAATTGTGGTGACTGCATGGCAGAAAGCTTTTTATGTCAGGAAGAAGTGGTTGGGGCCTCTAGCAGCTAAATTACAGGGGAAAGTTTGTTAAAGATATTTTAAGAAGATATTAGTGGTACCAGCAAGCAGACTGTGCCGTCACTTCCATCTGTTTTGTTTGTTTGTTTGTTGATGTGCAGAAGTTGACAACGGAGCTTGAGTCCTGTCAGAGTGAGAAGTCTGCCCTGGAGAAGCAGCTGGCGGAGTTGGGGGACGCCTCCATCACGTCCGGCGGGAGCCACGCCGCCAAGTCCCACACACAGGCCGACTGGAAGCACCTGGAGAACAGGGTCAGGACTACCGCTAATGAGGTAACCCATGTCTCTAAGAGGAGAAGAGGCCGTCCATTCTCCACACTTAAGAGCATTATAGAATTAGAAACTGGAAAAGACAGAAATGATGTGTAACCGAGAATACCGGAAGCAGAACTTTGTAGACGCTTCAACTGGTTAGAGTATGATTATGCATGTATGTCTCTATAGGCAAAACAGACACTTCAAGATGCTTTTTGAACATTGTAAAGCTATCTTCTTTTGTACTGCTGAGCCCCATAAAAATGGGATACTAGCAGTAGCACAGTCATGTGTTAGTTACAATACATGTGACCGGTACAAATAAAGGATAAGTTGAGAAACATACTATAGGCAACTGGTATTATGTGTGCTGAGAAAGTCCTATACTCATGTTGATGTGATTTCTGTTCAGGTGTCTCGGCAGTCAGACGTTATCAAAGCCCTGCGAGCAGAGAATGAGGACCAGGCCGTACAGCTCAGGACCTACCAGGAAAGGTACGGAGATGATGATTTGTTTTTTATGAATCAAGCATTACCACCTGCCCCTGTTTTGGTGACTGCCTGTCACCTTTCTCAGGGCAATACTACCTGGTTCGAAGAATGCGGTCCCGAATGTGATTGAGTGCAAGGTACATGTAGAACCAGCTACATGTATTATTGCCCTGAAGAAGGTGACAGACGGTTGAAGATACCCTTGCATGAAAGAGAAAGACATTCAATTTGATACCTCTGACTCTGTATAGCATGCGTAGTCCTGTGGTTAACGGCCCTGCCTCTGGAACTAGAAGCTGTGAGTTTGATTCCGACTGTGTTGCTCACCCGACATGCACGCTTGGAAGCCGTGATCCACTGTTCATTGTGCTTGTCGAAAAGAGCTAGCTAAGGGGAATTTCCCTGGTACAATGAACCTGTTAATACTATATATATATATATATATATATATATATATATATATATATATATATATATATATATATATATATATATATATATATATATATATATATATATATAAGAAAGAAAAAACCTGGGTGGACAGGTAAGGCGGAGTTTTTCATTAATGTCTTATCCTGATTTACATCAGACGACCACACCTGGGTGGACAGGTGAGGCAAAATGAGAGGAAAGTAATCTTGATCCAGTTTAGCTGACTGAAGAGCTATTCTTCCACTGGTCGTGACAGGGAAGACATATATATATATATATATATATATATAGTCAGCTAAACTGGATCAAGATTACTTTCCTCTCATTTTGCCTCACCTGTCCACCCAGGTGTGGTCGTCTGATGTAAATCAGGATAAGACATTAATGAAAAACTCCGCCTTACCTGTCCACCCAGGTTTTTTCTTTCTTTTTATTCCAACATCAAAAACAGCACATAGTGATGCCGCACTCAAGCAAAACACGCTTTTCTAAGCGGCATCACTTAAACCTAGGTGTGGTCGTCTGATGTAAATCAAGATAAGACATTGATGAAAAACTTCTCCTCACCTGTCCACCCAGGTGTGGTCGTCTTGAGCGTGACGTGACGATGAAGAGGACCCTGATCGAGGACATGAAGCTGAAGGTGAAGATGGCGCAGGAGAACGCCCAGACAGACAGCAGCGCGGTCCAGCAGCTGGAGGAGAGGATCAAGGCTCTCACACTCGACACCGAGCAGAGGAAAACACAGGTGGGGTCTCCTTAGAGGTGTAGTCACCTTACAGGTGTGGTCACTTAGAGGTGTGGTCACTTAGACGTGTGGTCATCTGGCAGGTGTGGTCACAACGAAGACAGCAAGTTGTGACACATCAGAATTAATCAGGTTTTATTTGCAAACATTTTAGAAATGTTTGCCAATTGGTGTGGCTTACAAAAAACATTCCTGTAGCTCACTGGTAGCAGCGTCACAGTTGAGCTCCTTTTATCAAATTAGTTCAAGTCCAGGGGGCAGAACATCTCGGTTGGGGCTGCACCAGTCTTTATGGAGGTCCCATGTTCGAGGAGGTGCCACGAGAAAATTAAAGGGGAAGGGCTAGCAACCCCTCCTTGTAAAAACATACCCTGCTACTGAAACAGATATCCAGATGGTTTAAAATGTCAGTCTATGAGGTACATGTTCTCATGTAAAGGAGGTTCAGATCTGAAGATGCTGTTTCTGTTACAGCTGGGCTCCCTGAAGAGGAGAATAGCAGCGGTGACGAAGGACAAGTATCACTACGAGCAGCTGTACTTCCAGACTCAGCAGGACCTGGAAAAGAAGGTAAACATTGGATATATACAGTCACACACTTTGTCATCACGTTTCGTGGTACCACAGCAATGTAACTATTTGGGGGGTAGTATGTTGATTTCATGTTGATATGTGTCTTGTGCCCCAGTAACTTTCAGATGCTAAAAGTTAATACCAGTCCTGTAATAATGTATCCTGGATAGGATGTTCATTGCATTGAAACCTTTTCTCTGTGTGTCAGACCAAACAGCAGCAGGACACCTTAGCATTGAAAACTTTTCTCGGCCTGTCAGACCAAACAGCTGCAGGAGACCTTAGTATTGAAACCTTTTCTCTGCCTGTCAGAAAAAGATATAAAACAAAAACAGCTATTGGAGACCTTAGTGTTGAAACCTTTTCTCCCTCTGTCAGATGAAACAGCTGCAGCAGGCCTTGACATTAACCTTGAGCACACTGAAGTAGCCATTTGGTACCCCATTTGCATAACCCCATTGGTCACAGAGTTAGGCAGCAGAGATAAGTTTATTTTATGAAAACTTTTCTCTGCCTGTCAGACTAAACAGCTGCAGGAGACCTTAGCATTGAAACCTTTTCTCCCTCTGTCAGACGAAACAGCTGCAGGAGACCCAGACGCGGCGACACGAGGCGGAGACGGTTGCGTCGGAGCTTGAGTCGGCCGCTGCGCACCAGCTGCAGGGTCTGGCCACCAAGAGCGAGCTGGCCATCGAGGCCGTGGAGACCAAACTCAACAGGAGCCAGACCAGGGTCGGGGAACTCAACACCTTCGTCAAGGTACCCTCCATTTTAGTATCCTCCAATTCAGTACAATCCAAAAGACTAATTTGAACCACACAAAATGGTTTCATCATTTTGTCATCGCGCATCCATGCAGAAGTAAACATGTTCGAACAACATTCCCCAAACCCCGACCGGTGTCACAGAGCCTAGTGTCTTGTGGGTATTCACTTCCCTTGGGCAACCCAGGCTGAACAGGTCTTACAAAGATGCAAAGTACATAGTATGATACGCCAAATAACCTGGGTGGCTAACCTTCATCGACGTACATAGTATGATAATTTCAGAATGAAACTTGGTTTCTAAGATCTGACAAACACGCCTCCATTGCTGCATTGCTCTACAGGCTCTCTCAGCAGAGCTCCTGCACCTGCTTCATGAAAACTCCATGTTGGTTTTCTATCTGTATGAAATGTATCTGTATCCATATGGCCAGTATAGCCGCCATTCTGCGTAACACACCAGCTTGAATCTCACCTATGATCATGTAAGTTCTGAGAGTGTCTTCCCATGCTGCATCCCACTGCAAGCTCTGTCTTTAGGTTGAACCGGTCTTACAAAGATGCAAAGTACAATAGTATGATAATTTCAGCATGAAACTTGATTTCTAAGATCTGACAAACACACTTCCATTGCTGCATCTCTCGACAGGCTCTGTCAGCAGAGCTCCTGCACCTGAAAAATTCATGTTGGTTTTCTATCTGTATTATTATAGTATGATAATTTCAGCATGAAACTTGTTTTTTAAGATCTGACAAACACACTTCCATTGCTGCATCCCTCTGCAGGCTCTGTCATTACCGGTAGGTTGAACCGATCTTACAAAGATGCAAAGAACATGTACATAGTATGATAATTTCAGAATGAAACTTGGTTTCTAAGGTGTGACACTTCCGTTTCTGCTTCCCTCTGCAGGCTCTGTCAGCAGAGCTGCTGCATCAGGTCCAGTCCACCCGGCGGCAGGTCCTCAGGGTGCAGGAGGACTCCAGGAGAACGAGGGAACGAGAGAGAGGGCAGACGGACGAGTCCCTGACCAAGGCCCAGTCGCTGGCCTGCTCCATCCTCAACATCAGCGAGGCAGACTTGGACGACATCATGAACCCGGAGGAGGAGGCAGGAACGGTGGGATATACGTTTGAAACTTTCTAAAGAGGATAACGAAGTTGGATATAGGAGATTCTTTTTTTTTTCACTCAACCAGGTAATCTCACCTGCTAACATTTCGGTGTCTATCAGACACCTTCTTCAGAGCTTCTGACTGGAGTACTGCTTCTCACCGCTATAAGTAGCCGATGTAGGTGGCGCTTTTGCGGTGAGAACACTGTCCCAAACGTGGCTAAGTTTGTATCCCCCCTCCTCTCGGTTCATCACTGGTGTTGTCTTCCTTATCCAGACGGCCTCCTTAATCCAACGGGTGCATCTGTTATCCTCTCTGTCGATTACCTTGGCCCCTTCCCAGTCAATGACGCAGTTGTGTCTGGCAATGTGTTCTCATCGCAAAAGTGCCACCTACATCGGCTACTTATAGCGGTGAGAAGCAGTACTCCAGTCAGAAGTTCTGATGAAGGTGTCTGACAGACACCAAAATGTTAGCAGGTGAGATTACCTGGTTGTGTAAAAAAGAATCTCCTATACCCTATATTCTACCAACCTGATGAAATATTTTTCGGGAATAACAAAGTTCTTTACACACAACCAGTACATGATCACCTACCAATGTTTTGGTGACTGTCTGTCGCCCTCCTCAGGGCAGTACTAACTGGTTCTACTTCACACTGCAGCTAGGTGTCTCTGCTGCAGTGTGAAGAGTGTGGTCCCAAACGTGACTGATTTTATATCCTCCCTATAATCACGGTTGTATCACCAGTAAGTATTACCCTGGGAAGACGGTCACTGAAACATCAGCTGGTGATGTACTGGTAGAGGACAAAGAACTTTCAATTGTTATGAAATGATTTACCAACCTGTTGAAACCATAGCAAACTATTGGATGTTTTAAGATATCATGCTACAGTCACTGTGATAATGATAGCAACTACACATTTATGTAACTTTTGGAAGGTAATACAATTTGTCCCCTCTGCAGGGCGTTGATGTTAAGGCTGAGAAGAAGAAAGACCAACAGTGGAACAAGAAGCTGGAGAAAGTGCTCAGTGCCAAGGTAAAGTTCAAATTCTACAAACTATGCTCTTATTCTTATCACTGAAATTAGACACTGCAGCAAAGCATCAACTTTTGTGACTTTGTCCTCCTTTAATGATTCTCTGATTCTGTATTGGATGATTGATTAACTTGCCGTAGATATATGTGGTGTATGCGCAGTCACCCTGCGCCTAGACCAAGACGTTGGGAGTTCAAATCCCGGCTGTGTCACATACTTGATATGCACGCTACTGGAAAGGGTTGCAGTCCTTAGTAGGGTCCACTGTTCATTGTGCTTGTTGAAAAGAGCTCTGGACTTTCCCTGGAACAAGGAATGAATACTGCACACACTGTTTGTCTCGTCTGTCACGACCGTTGGAGGATTAGCTAAACTGGTTCGAGATCACTGTCACTCTTTTCTATGTGAATGTCAATTGGAGCTGTTGTTAACTCTGTTTGATGTCCCCACAGGTACCCTTTGCCACCGCCCTGTTAGAGCTGGTCGTAGAAAAGATGGAAGAGAGAGTTGACCTTCTGGAGAGATTGTACAGGACACAGGACAGAGGGGACTAACACCTGGGGTCTCACTTATGATTGTCAGAATGAAACAACATGTATTGAGCAAGGGAGACTGTATCAGTGTATGCCAAAAGATGTTATATGGAGGAGTGCCTGCAGTCTCACCTATAATTGTCAGAGTAAAGCAATAGGAATATTGAGCAAGGAAGCCTGGAATGTTAATCTCCAAGCAAATATTGGGGGGAGGATTAAGGGCAGCTAGGAATAACAATTTAGTCTTCCTGACGCTTGCTTGGAGATTTCTGGAATGTACCGTGATGGGTGTACTTTTAGGTTTACTGTAGCCCAACGTGCAAAATCTCTCAAATCAGGAATCTCCATTTTGAATACAGTCTTGATAATTCTTCTAAAGTTCTATTAATATTGCTGTCTTGTTTCCTTTGCTCTTTTTCTTCAGAGCAGTCTCATGATTATGCATTGTATCAAAACTGAACAGTGCCATACAATTTTTGCCAAATGCAGCACAAACTTAGGTGCAATACCTCGATGGATTATGGAATTGTTTTTAAACGTTTGTATTTTTTTGTACATATGTAGATGTGTGAATCTGTACATATAAGTGATTTGTATTTTTTGTTTGTTTTTAATCAATAGACTTGTCAGATATACATTTTGTATAAGGTGTGATCACTTTTGACTGGCACTTTGTACATGTACATGATTAGGCCCCCCTTTCCACTAGATGGCAATGCCTGGAGGACAGTAGAGCAACCAAAATTTCATTTGTGTGACCCTTGGGTTTTTAATTGAAATACAATGCACATTGTGAAAGTAAGATTTAAAAGGCAACAAAAATTTGTCCTTTGTCTATGAAATTTGTCAAGTTTTTGGGTTGCCAAGCAGTTCTAGCCTCTAGTGGAAAGGTGTAAGTTTGCTTTGTTTTCTCTCTTCCACACATACGTATACCTCCATGGACTGTCCATTTACTGTTGTTAAAATACTCTCTCCTTTTAGTTTTGTCTCCAGTAGTGGCAGTTTGGATACTCAGGGATCTCATCTTAGTTACTCATTTCACTTCAACAATATTTGTACTGCTACAAGAAAAATCTCAACTGAAATTTATATATCAATTGCCTCCATGAACAGTTTTATTAGGTTTAAATTAGTAGATCACTGGATAACAAAGTTCTTTGTACACAATTAGAAAATTGATACCTGAGGTAGAACCAGTCAGCATTGCCCTGGCACTGACGGTAACCAAAACTTGGCTAGGTATTAATTCTCTGGTTGTGAACAAAATAACTTTGTTATCCTGATCTGTCAATTGGTAATGGCACTTAATATGATGTTATGGAATTTAATTTTGTATAGTTTTATGTAAAGTACCTTGAAACTAAAAAGTAATGCACTCTTGTGATTAATCCCTAGTTGTTTTACATGTAGAATTTCAAACATTGGAAAAATAAAAGTATTTTAGTTAAAACGGGTACTTGTGCACTAATGTTGAATACAGTCAGCATACAAAGTCACAATAGACTGTTGAAAAAGCTTTCAATTCATTTAATGAAAGACCTTCAAATGCTCATACATGTACATAACATTAATTTGTACATTTTTCTTATTGCTTCATTACTGTGAAATAAATAGCACTGGATTCGCAATAAATTTGCACAAGCGAATTGTTAAAAAGATTCACCGAACAAGATATAGACACAATAACAAAACATAACATGCTTACAGTCAAACCTATATACACAATTTGATAAGCGCAAAGTATACATATACTTGTTTCAACCAAAGGACAAAAAATGCAACAAGAGAAGAGGTCTAGGAGCACACCACAGAAAGAACAGAATGATATAACCCTGATATAATTACAAATTGCAGCAGGAAAAATTATCTGGAAAATTAACTAGTTTATTTACTTAGCAGTTAAGAATGTCATGGAGATTTGATTTTACATAAGGAGGAAGAAGAAGAAGTAGCTGATGCACTCGATAGCAAGCAACACTGTTAAAAAGAAGCAACATTGAAAACTCATTTCATTAGCCTGATTAAGAAATGTACATCTGTATTGGAATGATTACGAATACTTGGCAACTTGAGTATTTTTCCTATGCTAAATAGAAATGCGTCGGAAGCACCAATGTCTGAATAAGCTAGTTCACTGCGTGAAATGCTCATCCACAGTGTCATTCACTGTTTGTACTAATAACTTGAAAGCCCCTGAGACATGAACCATGTCTAGACATGGATTTACTGTTTCAAATCTTATCCAGTTGCCTGAGTAACTATTTTTGGCGTATCTTATTACCTGGATGTCTAACATTCATCAACGCATGTCTAGACATGGTCTATGCAAGAATTGTTTACAAGTTACGACCTTCACCTTTGACCTCGTGTATGCACATATCAAACAGTGAAGCAGCTTATTGACCACTGCTGGGTGTCATAGCTGCCATTGTGGCCTCAGTTGCTCCGGAGCAAATAGATGTAGTCTCTACCAGGCTCCACAGGTCGCTGGGAAAATCGTAGAAATTGGCCAAATAGAGGGATAACATGCCAGAGAAGTTAGTCCTCTATAGAATTTACATTTTGTGACCTCTCGTGGATGGCATATTGGACCCTCTGTCCGTAGCTGGCTCCCTTAGCACACTATTAGTATTCACTCTATTTGGCCATTTTTCCAGCCATCCGCGGGGCCTGGTAGAGGCTAATGTGGATGTACCGCAGGCCGTCATCTCCTGGAGCCGCTGAAGTTCCGTGAGTAGTCCCTGGGGAGGGGACGGGTCCTGGTGGGGGAGGGGGTCCTCACTCGGGTGGGGGAGCGTAACCTGGAGGTGGCAGCAAGGGTTGGGGGACAGATTAACCAATAGCTTATGCCATAACATCTTAATTCCTTGGTTCTTGGATTTGAAAAAAAATTTGTTCAAAAACCAACAAATTATATTTTGTGTCTTAATATCTGATTCAGAACAGAACTTGTACTTTTTTAGCAGGAGCTGTAGCGAAGCCACATAGCGCTTCTACTAGCTACTTGAAATTAAAAGCATGCTTCACCTGGAGTATTATGAAAGAAGAAGAAACATAGCTTCCAGAAATAAACAGGAAAGGGAATAAATATAAACATGACTTGGTTAAACAATGCCGTGTAAGTTTCAATCAGCCTATACCTGTCAGATATGTGAGGTGTGGCCATAGAGGTGCCTCTGCGGTTTGGACTGGCCTTCAGGATGCTGTAGGAGTTATCAATCTCCCCCCTAAACACACAAGGAACACACAACATCAAAACACATCACCAGGCAAAACAATAGGAGACATTAAGATTTTATGGAAACTTTCATCACCAAAAGTTGCAGCAATATTTCCAAAGACTTTTGTGCTTGTGCAGTTTAACCCCATCAAGCTCCTTTTGCCCAGAAACCATGGCACAACTTTTTTGGCAACTACACGTAGTACCGCTCACCATCTGCCATTGTGGGTACTGCGTTACTATGCGTACAGTCAACACGAAAATCATGTCTAAAGTACCCTGCACGACAATACTCCACAGTTTCATATTGCCAGTCCTCTGGTACATATTCTGGCCAACTTTCTACCAAAGTCCTATCCATTTTATTTGAGAACACCTCTGTACCGTGCTATCTTAGGTGTGATTTCCGGGTAAAAAGAGGTTGACGGGGGTGCAGTTGCTTCTGTCTAGCCAGTGATGTGCACATTAAACTACTGAGGTGGTGACTGTGAAGAGAAGTGAATTGTGTGCACTGCTGTCACAGATACTGTGAGTGAAGTTTGTGCTTCCCCGTGCAAGACATACCCTCTGTTACAGCAAAGAACTGATGCACAGCCAAACACACTGCACAGTCCCTTAGGTTTGCAGCATGACAAAGTGAAGTCTGTTAGTCTAGCCGTAATGTACTTGTATATTGTTAAGCTAATTGAGGATCTAAGTAAACACAAACACACACACGGTGGATGAAAAGGGTCATACCAAAAGACTTGAGATTGGTAAATACTGCTTTCTCTGCATAGCACTCGAAAAGGGTATGGAAGTTGAACACGCTCCACTACAAGTGGACTAGCCCCCTACTGTAGTGGCCTGTGTGCCCAAAAGGCTATTGCGATGTAGATGGTCACTGCCCGGTATATAAAGAATGTCAACGGAACTTAAATGGTTGAGAAGACGGATGTTTCCAGGCTGTTGTGTGGAAAATGGGGATTAGTGCCACTGCTTGCCGTGTGTCTAACAACCATCTTGAGCAGCCCTTGGTGCTGAATGCCATTCCTTTGCTCCAGTTCAGTACATGTGCAACATGAAAAGCTGATCTCACTTGCTAGTGTGACTGCTCCCCCCCAAAAAAAAACACATCAAAATCATAGATCTGATCCAGTGATGTTGCCCTGTCCTTTGTGCTGAAATCTTAGCTAAACACCTGGCTGAGGTTACCTGAGAGGTGCAAAGTCTTCCCTGTAGCTAAAATTTCATCTCACTTGCTAGTGTGACTGCCCCCCTCCCCCCAAAAAAACTATCTACATCATAGTGCTGATCCAGTGATGTTGCCCTGTCCTTTGTGCTGAAATCTTAGCTGAACACCTGGTCGTGGTTACCTGAGAGGTGCGAAGTCTTCCCTGTAGCTCCTGTCCGCTGCGTACCTGGGGGCCGACCTGGTGCCGTAAGGTGTCTCAGGTGCCAGCCGATTCACCACCTGGCCAAGAGGAACAGTAGCAGGTGTAAGTACCTAAAGGTAATATAAAGGTCCCATAGCCTTTTTGAGGCCGTAAGCCAATCAATGCCACACAAACATACACAGAATTTAATGTTTTTTTTCAGAACCTTGTAGTGCCTAGTGGCACCATGGGGCAAGTTTCCTTGCTGCTTCAGTAGCAGGGTATATTCTTACAGGTAGGGGTTGCTAGCCCTTCCCCTTTAACGTGCTCAAGGCACCTACTTGAACACGGTACCCTCACTTTACATTTTTACATTCACGGTACACCCTCATTTTCTCTAAAAGTGCAGCCCCAACCAAGATGTAATGAACAAAAATTAAACCAAGGTCCCCCAGTCACCAGCTAATTAGAACCAGAAGCTCAACTGTGAGGCTGCTACCAGTCGAACTACAGGGACATCCCCAAGTTTAATATACACGTAGAACACCACTATACTGTACAACTACCAGCCTCTAAGTCTTTCTACAGTAACAGCTTTTTTCCACGAACTGCAAAACTCTGGAATTCCCTCCCAGCTCACTGCTTTCCCCCCGAATACAACCTACAAACCTTCAAAACAAACACACACCGCTGTCTCTCACCTATGCCACATTAGTTCAATTAGTTCAATGCCGAGAAGTGGCCTCTTACGGCCTTGCATTGAGCGAGATCATTAAAAAAAAAAGAAAAAAAAGAACAATACCTCGTCCTGGTCCAGCTCCCTGCGACAGGCCTCGCTCAGCTCCCTCTTCAGTGTGCTGATGTGGTTCTTGTGGGACGTGATCTCCTCCTCCAGGACAGAGATCCTGGACAAGGCCTGC
The DNA here is from genome assembly GCF_035083965.1 of Branchiostoma lanceolatum. Taxonomy (NCBI): domain Eukaryota; kingdom Metazoa; phylum Chordata; class Leptocardii; order Amphioxiformes; family Branchiostomatidae; genus Branchiostoma; species Branchiostoma lanceolatum. The sequence goes on from NC_089723.1 coordinate 38,212,120, forward strand.
TGCTGGGCCTCCACAAACGTCTGGACAACGTTCTGGGCAAACACAACATGAGGAGACATCAGTTAACAACCTAACTCTAACCCTCCAGGACAGAGATACGGGACAGGGCCTGCTGCTGGGCCTCCACAAACGTCTGGACTACATTCTGGGCAAATGTTTGAGAAAAGCCACACCTTGAGCATGTTAAAGATTCTACCTCCATTTTCAAAATGAGAAGGGGGTTCGTCCTGTTGTGAGTGTATCAAACCTTACAGTCCTGGTTTACTCAGCTTGTACCTACTGTATGTGTGTGTTATGCAAAAAGACTGTTTACTGGTGATGCACAACAAACAAACAAACAGACAGACCTGGCAGGCGATGAGTTCAGGCCCGATGGCTCCGCCCTCTGCAGCGATCTTCTCACTCGGCAACATCAACTGTAACATCAACACAAGACAAGATTCAGAATTAACTTCATTTGGACTATAACAACACAATAGATCACGGTGCATTAAATTGCTGATTCAAAATTATTGCTCTTCAATTAATTCAAACTATAAATTCATTACTGGTGCAGTATAACAAACCTACTACCGGTATGGGGAAAGGCAGTTGTAGTGTGCATGTAACTGTTAGTAGCAGTAGTTTTTACTTTGTAGGACTGAATAAACCAATACACCTGCTGTAATGACACATTCGTCAATAATAATGACGAGGAATTCTCAAGCTTTAGATCAGAATACAGTCATACACATGTACAATGTACATGATATAGCAGTGCTCAAAGAGCTGTATTTTGCCCATTTACACAAACTTAAGCTAAATAAGATGTAAAAACAGAAGAAGAAACCTCACCTGGGGCAGAGTGAACTCCACAGGTCCCATCCCAGTCCTCGACAGCACGACCTGGTCCTTACTCTGGAGGAAATAAGTAAACGTTTGAGTCACAGAGGTTCTAGACTGCACAGTATGTCTTTTTACATGTAGTATACACTGCATAGAACCTATGCAAGAACCTGCAAGAACCGAAGAGCTGCCCTAGAGGAGAAGCGCAGCAGGAGGAAGAACCGCACCGTCACGGCAACAACCCCAGACTCATCCTTCCCCTGCAGCCGCTGTGGCCGACTCTGCAGATCCCGAGTGGGACTCATCAGCCACCAGAGGGCATGTACCAGACGTGGACAAAACCCCTGAAATCTTCGTCAGTGAAGACAAGCCAGAGAGATACACTGCATACTACATGTACAAAGACATTATGTTTGTATACTACAAAGACATTGTCACAACAAAAGACAAGGCATGGATATTCTAAGAAAGTGTGTAAAATACAGTACCCACCTCCTGTAGAGCTATGTCCACTGACTTCAGGTAGCTGGCCAATGTCTCCTTCTCCCTGGAAGGAAGAAAAAAAATATATGTAATAATTTTGTATCATGGTTAACCCCTCAATCTTTCTAAGTTACTTTTAAAGCTATTGGACAGCCTTTACAACTGAATAAGCACACCTTCCTTTACAGTCCCCTGACTGAATGTCGTGCATTGAAATGATTTTTTTTGGCAGCTGCACGTTTTATATTTGTTAGAAGAATGTCCAAAACGTTTTACATGATGAGAAAAGCTGCTTCCCTTCAGCTTGTTGTTTGACATACTACAGTCAAACTTGTACTGGTGACAATCTCTACTACATAAGAACCACCTGGCCAATGTGACCACTTTTTTTGGTCCCTTAGATAACTTTTCCCATTGTCACAAGCATAAGAATCATGTCTATAGTGACCACTTGTCCACATGGACCAGATTTTATCGGTCCCCTGAGTAGTCTTCTTGGGTAGGTTTTACAGTATTCCATGTTACTCGCTGTGGCGAACCAGCTGGTAAACTGCTTCTTTGGTCTCCAGAAGCCAGAAGAAGAGGCCTCCATATGTTAACATTAAAGAACCTTAATATCGAGTCTGAAACTTGTTTGAATGGAAAAGACTTGACCGAAATGATGTATGACAAGGAATACTGGAGGCTAAACTACATGTATGTGTACACTCCAACTTTTTAGGAGTATGAAACATGTATGTATGGAGAGTTGTCTGGCCTCTTACTTTGCGGAGGTCCTGAGGTCGTTCTCGGCGTTCATCAGCCCCTCCTGCAGCTCCCTCCTCTCCGTCTCCAGCTGGGACAGACGCTTGTTCAGTTGCCGTAGCGACTGCTCCTTCCTCCGCATGTCCATCTTTGCCTCCGACAGATCCTGGGGGGTCAATGTGAGATCTTTCTGTGTCAGCCTCATATTTTAGACTACAGAGTACGTAAAAACGTGAAAATAAAACCACCACTGTCAAACTTTTCTGAATTTACAGTACACCAGAGAGTTGATAGCTAGCCAACATTTCGTTTGGACCAGGAAAAGTGACAGGCAGTCACTGAAACCTTGGCGAGGTACTAATTTTTTTGGTTGGATACAAAGAACTTTGTTATCCACAGATAAATCCTGGACTATCTAGCCCTAACCTTGACGGCCTCTGACAAAGTCTTCTCCCTCTCCGCCTTCTTCCAGCCTGTTGCCAAGCATGTTGAAGGGGAAGAGCTAGCACACACCCCACCCCCCCTGTAAAAATATACCCTGCTACAGAAACAGCAAGCAAACTTGCTGCCCTACATGTATGTGCCACTAGGCACTGTGAGGGTCTGGACAAAGGAACGAACGAACGAACAAACAAACGAACGAAGTACGAACCTTGACGGCCTCTGACAAAGTCTTCTCCCTCTCGGCCCCCTCGTCCAGCCGGTTGCCGAGCTGGTGCATCTGGCTGCTCTGTTCGTTCAGCAGCTGCTGTGCCTGCTGCTCCCGCTGGAGGGCGCTGCTGAGCTCCTGGCACACGCTGTCAAACCGGTCCTTCGGCACCAACTGGGAGTTCTGTGGAGAATACAGGAAGAGGTCTTATGATATCCCTTTGATAAGATTAGTTATGCTTTCAGGACTGTGTGTCTGTCTGCGTGTGTGTGTTTGTGTGTGTGTGTGCACAGGTTGGGGGTGTTTCTCAACTGAACGCATCATACCGCAGCGAAACGCACCGAATGGGAAAAGACCAATAATTCCACAGCCGCACAGAAAAAGTCAAGGGCCTGATTAAGAATTCAAATAAGTGAAATAAATTGCATTAAAATTGCCAGCAGGACAAGAGCTACTATGAAGCTTGAGGAGTAATTCAAGAGACTACCACTCCCTCCTTCCCCACCTCTGTCCTGAAATGTTCCACTTGTGACTAACACAGTCATGCCAAACTTGTGGAAAGGTCCTGAATGTGTGGCAGGGGCTTTACAAAGCCTGAGGAGTAAAACAAGAGACTATGGTTCCCTTCTCGACCCACCTCCGTCCTGAGATGTTCGACCTCGTCCTCCAGGATGGTGACCTTGTCGCGGTGGCGGCGCAGCAGGTCCGTCTCGTTGTGCAGCTTGGCGACCTCTGCCCTCAGGCCGCGCCGCTCGACCTCCGCAGCGTGCAGGTGCTGCGTGAAGTCCAGGATGTGGTGCTGCAGGCTCGACATGATTTGCTGCAGGATTCAGGAGTTCAAAGGTTAAAAGTGACAGAATCATAACATATTAGTATTACAGCTTTGGGATTCTTTCGAAAGCAAACTGCAGGCTTGATATGATTTGCTACAGGATTCAGGAGTTCAAAAATTTGCTTTTTCCTAAAACTATTGCAGAGTAGAACATGTACATGGAAGGTAACAGACAGTTACAGAAACATCGGCAGGCCAGTTTCCTTCATCTTCATTTTTATGAAGGGCAGTGAAGGGCACTATCTGATTCTGAACGTTTAAAGAACAGATGGCATGGAAGAATGTTCCCTAGCAGCCACCTTATATATTGATTTAAGTTTGTACTTTGGTTTTCCTACAATAATGGTTTACCATCTTTACACTGGCTAACCCAACAACCGATACAAAACTGGTACAGAAAGGTTCCCTCACCAGTAAAAAGGTTAACAGGACAAGCCTACTAACCTGTGAGGACATGACCTGCAGCTTGGTTACCATGGTTACTAACCTGTGAGGACATGACCTGCAGCTTGCCAGACAGTGCGGAATGAGCAAGGACCCTGTTCAGCCCGTGGCCCAGGAATCGGATCAGGGCGCCCTTCTCCCGGTAGTTCCCGCCGTTCCCGTCCGCCATCAGACCGCTGAACTCTGGACTCAGCTTGTTCATCAACTTAGCAAAGGAGTTTCTGGCAGAGCTGACGATGGCTTTAGAGCTGGGCAGGCCGGACTGGGGGTCTGGTGAGAAGGAAAGAATTATGCTGTTATACATGTATTTTCTGGACATTCACGTACTTAGATATGCTACACTGGTTCCCTAGGTACGGTGTGATTTGGCTTGTTCATCAGCTTTTGAGCTGGGCAGGCCAGAATGAGGGTCTGGAGGGAAGGAATTATGCACTGCACGAATATACTTGTTATCAGTTTTACCCAAAACACTGGTTCCTTATGTTGATAACGCACCAATTTATTTTCTTGTTTCTTGGACATTTCTTTGCTAAGATTCAGCAAGCGGTGAAAATGAAAACCGGGCGTGAAGGAAAACTTGAATCTGACTACTTGTATACGTTGATGAAGGTTAGACATCCAGGTAAACAATATTCATATACAATTAAGACTCTACTACTGGATAAACTACGGAGATTACTTCCGCACGTTTCAAGTGACATCCATCACTCTTCTTCAGCATCACTAGAAACATTCTAATTTCATTATATTCACCCCTGATTCTGTTCATATCAAGGTACAAAATTTCCCCTTTTATGTTAATTTTGCAGTTTAGAAGTATTTTTAAATCCGAGAATCAAAAAATTGAATAGGTGTGGCCTTAGTAAGTTGTGACTTGTTGCAACTTCTGGAGGACCCCCAAGCCAGTCAAAGTATGACTAACTTAGCGTGTTTCCTGATCATACCTGTCCTGTTGAGAGTCCCCTGTAGTTTGGCCACACCCACTTGACATACAACATTTGTTTCATTAGTCTAAAAAATTAAGTACTATTATTTCAATTAAAAAAAAATTTTTTTTTGCCTTGACTTATGACCCTCCCATTCTCATTTTTGCATCATTTTTGCTATTCTCGCATTATTTCATTTTGCTGGACTCAAGGAAGGAAAGTTAATATTGTGTCACCAATAGAGATAAAATAAAACCAAACCAAACTACCTGTCCTGTTGAGAGTCTCCTGCAGTTCAGCGACAGAGTTGACCAGGACCCCCAGCAGGTCCGGGCTGTGGAACCACCGCACCGCCGCCTGCTTGATGCTCCGACCGGTCCCGCCGTTTGTCTGACCGGTCCTGCCGTTATGACTTCTCTGGTTTCTGCTGTCGCTAATTCCAGCACCTATGTGATATCAACATAGTATATAGATCTTTTGAAGTGTTCCCTTAACCACAGATATTACCACACTTACCTGGAATGCAGTTAGCCTGAGTACCATCCTCCGTAGTGACTGCTGGCTCAATGGTTATTGCTTGCTAATCCGTGGTTAACAAGCGACAAGCAGTGAGCCAGCAGTCACTACGGAGGATGGTACTCAGGCTAGAATGCAGTCTTGTGTGCTTTAGTTTGCTTTCAACAGTTGCTACCGGAAGGTAACAAGACCAGATTCCAGGCTAGAAGAATAGGACTGGTGTATAAACTTTTGACTGTTAACAAGATTCTGCACTCACAGTAAGTTACACACCTTAACCTTTAGCACTCTGAAGTAGCCGTTTGGCACCCAATTCCCTATTGATTACAGAGTTAGGCAGCAGGGAGAGGGTTAAACTGCCTTTTGTTAACATAGTGTCTTAACTTTTGTTTTCGATTTGAATTGTGGAAAAAAAACCTGCCTAGTATGAAGATCAGATAAAACGTTCTCAACATCACCCAGAAACATTTAGGGCTTTTCAAAAGGGCATCACCTGCAAAGAAATAATCACAATGATTTTAGTTTTGGTGAACATTCATAGAAGGGATTTTGCTAGTTATGCCCCTTGTCTCTGGGTGAAGTTACCAACATTTTGAATGACCCTTGTACACTTGAACCTGTATTTCAATACAAATGGCAGGTTTCTTGTTGACAAATGTTTTGGAAGAAAACACCAAATCTATGGCTGTGCATGCCTGCTGATGTTAAACATGCTGTTAAACATGCTGACTCAACGTGCAATCATGCATATTAAAGTTACAAATAACATTCAGTATTGTTATAGACAACTCCAGGACACATCATTGATACTTTTGCATGCAAAATGGAGGTTCACAAAGCATGCATTCTGAAAAGCAGTTTGACGTGTGACTTGCCATTCCTATAGCCATGATTGTTTCTTCGGTAACTGTTCTGACTACCGTAGCCATTAAAGCTACTGTAGTGACTTTCTCTTCCGTGCCTTCTGTCACCTAAGCCAACGCCTTGGGAGGGGTGAAAACAAAAGCAGCTTTTCATCAAAACATCTCAGAGACTTTACTGTAAGACCACAACAATTAATCTCCTTGGTTCATGAACATTTTAAGGTGAAATTATGCAGCCAAACACCATAAAAGCAGAGGGCAGGGAGGAAAACTTGAGCATGACTATATTCACTCAATAAAACTGAGGGCACCAAGGCACAAACCTGGCCATGGTCCTTTGGCTTTCTGTTCATGACGTTCTTACAGTTAAGCATATTTTTTTCTTAAAAGCCCGAGAACCAACAAATTAAATAGGTGTGGCCTAAGTCAGGGACACAGCAGTTACAGAAATCATCAGTATGCACAATATGGAGATTGCAAACTCACCTGTGATGGGTCTAACGGACCCTTTCACCCCTCCGATACATACAATGGACCGGCCCACTCCGTCTGGTGCATCGTGGGATACGAACAACTTGCAGCCCTGTCCAGTAAACGAGTTCAACCGATTGGCCGCCAGCACCGCGACCACCCCGACGCGGAACTTTAGAATGGGGTTCCACGGTCTGGTCGTCATGGAAACCGTTCCGGTCATTTCCCCCATGGCGGAGCTGAGCGTTTCGACTAAGATCTTGGCCTGGTGCTTCATGGCCTCGCAGTTGTTAAACTGTTCCTCCATGAGGGCTCTCTGCGCGGCGAGGGCGCCGGTCCGAGCGTACATCGGGTAGAGGGCGCCGATCTATGCATGATGTACAAAATGGCATAAAATAAACTGGTGGACGTACCGACTGGTTAGTATCTAAGTATCAAGCTCAGAAAAGGACAAGAAATAGTCATGCCTACAAGTACAAGACTGATCAACCTAGGATTGATGTGGTCAAAAACCTTTTTTCTTAGTGTTCTCACAACAATCATAGAGTGGAACTCGTTGCCACAGAGGCATCTTACATTAGACAGCTTTAAACAATGCATGCAGTTAGATATGCAAAGGTTAGACGTCATTCAGTGTAACATAAACAGCTGCTGCCACACCGCGTGCCTGCAAAGCTGGTGTGTTCGCCGAAGGGCGGTTATACTGGCATTACAGACACAGAAGCTTGTGTGTCATGCCGAAGGGCGGTTATACTGGCTATACAGATACAGACCAGGAGCGCGCACGCCGTGAGAAGCGAGGAGTGTTCCGACTGGGCCCGGGATAGTTTCCCCCGAAGGTCGGCACATTCCGCCTCCAGCCCTTCCTTCAGGGTTCCCGTAGCGCGGACCTGCTCCCAGGCCTGGTCAGCCAGCGACTGAGATTTCTGGGAAGAGTACATTTTCAGAGATGAGAAAGTCTTAAGTATCACAGATAGATACATGATATTATACATGTTACAAGGCTTGAAATACTGGGTGCATATGCACTTTTGTGTACCAAAAATTGCAGCTGTGCACCTAATTATTTGAAAATTGTCTCCCCCCACCTTGCTGTTGGACTGCAGATCCTGTAACAGTGAGGCGTAGTGCTGCTCCAGGTCCGACTTCTGTTTCGCCCAGCTGTCCTCCCGGTCCCTGGTTGCCACGGCAACCTTCTCCATGCTCTTCTCGTGGTTCTGCTGCAGATGGACCATGCTCTCATCCTTGTTCTTCACCACCGTCTCCATGTGGCCAAGCTGGAACAGGCCATCAGCACAGTCAAAGTAATGACACACATAATATAAAAATATAAATCCAGAATACAACACAGTGTTTTTCGTATTGCCCAAAGGCTGAAGGGCGATACGACCCACGGGGGGGCCGGGACTGAGAGCGATGCGGAATACAACGTGTTGTATTTCATTTCTATCATACTCAGCTGAAAAAACACACATTTCAATGCGAAATGCGTCAGAAGTTTTGTGTCCTCAAACAAGAAAATTATAACAACATTGATTCGAACCTCCCAATCTGATATTTGAATTTTAGTGGCGCAACCGGGGCATTCAAAATGCATTCTACTGTAAATATTCGATGGAAGCCTGTGTGATACAAATAGAACCTAAAGTGCAATAATAAAAGTAACTGCCCAGTACGGAACACCTGTATGGAACATTATCGTTGCCCAGGTATGACATAAATGTCATATTATCTTTTGCCGTGGCTTTATTTTGCAGGAGGGAAAAGAATGTTTTCACATGCTCTCATCCTTGTTCTTCACTACTGACTCCATGTAGCCCAGCTGGAATGTCATGGGCACAGATGGTCAGAATAATGACACACACTGTAAATGCATTTACTTTTGCTGTGGTTTTATTTTGCAATATATGTAGGAGGGTAAAGAAGGATTTCAGTGTTTTAATTCCTGGTTGAATCAATTCTATTATTGCAGTTTTAACCTTTAGCACTCTGAAGTAGCTGTTTGGCACCCAATTTCCTATTGGTTACAGAGTTAGGCAGCAGGGAGAAGGTTAAAAGAGGTTAACAGGAAAGCATATTTATTATATATAATAAGTGAGAGAAAGGAGGAACGCATGTAAAAGGCTTTTGATAATAAGCAAATAGGAATGGAAAGTATTGGGGGGAAAAATTCATCTATTTATCAAACTTCACAGAATGAAATCTGAGAGGTCTTGGCAACAGGATCGATGCATCCTTTACAAGGCCAACACCTCCAGAGTACATTTAGAAACAAGTAAAGTATCATCACTAATATAGTATCACAATACAAACAAGAAATTGCAATAATAACAATAATAAAAAAAAATGACAATAATGGTGGTACCATTATCATTATTATAAAATATCACACAACTGATAAGACCTCTTTAATCACTTGTGCTTCCATACTTTACCTGTGCATGCTGTGAAACATCCTTGTTACAAGTGTGAAACCAGAAGGAAACAAGTGTTAAATTCTCAAACTGTTTGGGCCATCTACTAATTAAGACGACACAGGCCGGAAAGACAATGTAGAAACTTCACAGGTCATTTCTATCCTTTACGGGTAATCTTGATAGAGCCAATTAGATAATATTGATGATTATTACAGAAGCAATTAATGAATTGAAATTTTCACCCTCAATATTTTCCCACACCCCTTTCCAAATTGTCAGACATCATCACGAGAGCAATTGATTAATTCCTCTAGTCACTAAAATTTCCCTCATTTGTGGAAGGATTGACATGATACGAGTTCAGAGACGGGACTGCAAGGTTTGATCACTTACACTGGGAACAAATAAACAAACAAACAAACACCTACCCTCTCCCTGGTCCTGTGTAGATCGGTCAGTAGACTGTCCACTTGCTCCTGGACCATGCTGGCCAGCTCCGGAAATATCAACAAACAAACAAACAAACAAATAAACACCTACCCTCTCCCTGGTCCTGTGCAGATCGGTCAGCAGACTGTCCACCTGCTCCTGGACCATGCTGGCCAGCTCCGGAAATATCAACAAATAAACAAACCAACAAACAAACACCTACCCTCTCCCTGGTCCTGTGCAGGTCAGTCAGCAGACTGTCCACCTGCTCCTGGACCATGCTGGCCAGCTCCGGAAATATCAACAAATAAACAAACCAACAAACAAACACCTACCCTCTCCCTGGTCCTGTGCAGGTCGGTCAGCAGACTGTCCACCTGCTCCTGGACCATGCTGGCCAGCTCCGGCCAGGAGAAGCTGCTCAGGGAGGGGTCGGTGGACTCCATCACGACCCGCCCGGTCACCAGGCGCTGGTACAGCGTGTGCAGGAAGTGGATCTTGTCCTGGGAAAAATCGGCAAATCTTCATCTGAGTTGAGTTTATTGAGATACCCTTTAGCCCCTCTAGGGGGCTAATCTTCCAGGGCTCATTAACACTACCGGTACATGTACATCACAAAATACATAGTATTACATACACACATAATTACATATTTACATACAGGTAAAAGCAGGTAGAATTGAAGAAAAGGATTGGTGGAGGTCAGAGGTCAGGAGCTAATTATGACTGAAACCATCAGTCGACATATCTGGCAATAAAAACATACCTGCAAATTACTACAGATTATTACAAATACAAATTATTAAACTCCATCTGAACTTATGACAGGGCTGGAATTACTGGGTGCATATGAACTTTTGTGCACACAAAATTGGAGCTGTGCCACACGGCCCTTGCAACAACATGGTAATAGGGTTCAAGGAGGCATTCAAAAGTATAATTAGACTCGTCTGGTTGCGCTGCCTCTGTTGTTCTGAAAAACAGCTGATTCCTGAAAAATGCAGGAAGTAAGGACCAAGTGTTTCACTGGGGGCAGGGGACAGGCTAACATTGGAGTGAACTGGAGCTAGAAGTGGATGGATTCCAGGGTAATCATTTAAAATACATTTCTAATTTCTGCAATACTTGCCCAATAGAAGGAAGTGAGCTGTTACAGAATTCCCCATTCTCATGATGCACCTTACTAGTATCTTAGCCTCCGTTGCAGGCTTTCCCACTGCAATTTTTTTTTATCGGGTCCAGGTTCTTTGGCTGGGGGCCGTATCTACTTGAGGCCCCGTATCTGCTTGGGATCCTGTAACCGCTGTGATCCTGTAACCGCTGTCAGGAGGCTACTAGTATCTAGTGGTACCTAAGGTAGCTTACTTCGCATGTTAAGCTTTAAGACTTTCTCCAAGAGTGATCGTTATGGATTAAGTCAAAAGGCATCAAAGCCAACTTACAGCGTTCTCGTTCTTGTAGATTTTCGTCAGCTTCTGAATCTGAAATGGAGAGAAAAAGTATACAAATATTGCAGAAGTTTACACTGTACATCATCATATACATAAACAAACAAACAAATAACTCTGAGCCGATTTTACAAACCACATGTCCAGAAAGCAAAGCTCAAGTACCATCACAAACACACTAAATTAGATTCAGATTCAAGGGAATGTTTTGAAGAATTACAGCAGAGGAGACAATCCGGAATTTGCCCCATTTGTCGATAGTTTCAAAGGTACATGTAGGGCCCCCTTGTTAGAACGGCAATCAGCATTCCAGATCTCAGGTTGCCCCATTCTTAAGTGGTTCCTCAGCAAAAACACAGTTTTCAGGGAAGATTCAGAAATCTTTTACATGAAACGTTAAACCGGATAGTGAGTGGGAGAGTGAGTGAGTGAGTGTGTGAGTGAGTGAGTGAGTGAGTGAGTGAGTGAGTGAGTGAACATCCCTCAGTCCTACCTCATCGTTGAGTTCGTCGCACTTCTTCCTCTCCTGGTCCAGCCTGTGCATGGCCTTCTCCATGTCGGAGTGCAGTGACGCCAGAGCCGCCTCGTGTTCCGAGTTCTCACTCTGCACACGCGACAGCTCTTTCTTTGTGTTTGTCAGGGCGGCCTGGGTTTCCTGGAGGAATTCAGTGATACGCCAAACAGCAGTTATTCAAGTAGTAGCAGTAGTATCCAGTATGCAGGGGTACCTGACACACAAGTCAGGGCAGCAGTTGGCCAGTCTTAACACCAGGCTCTGTCCAGCAGGTCCATGCGGGTGAGGTCACACACCTTAATGTCCTTAATGACACACTCCATCCAAGATTTAGAACTGGATATGATTTTGAAAACGGTCACACGTTTCAAGTAGCATCAACTACTTTTTGTCAGTGCACACTGAGCAAGATTTGTCGATCAGCAGGAATTCATTGATTTTTTTTCAGCAAAGCAAACTACAATCATTATGTTGGATTAAGTTGATTTTTCAAATGAAAGCTTTTTTTGTCATTGCCTGGGTTTCCTGAAGGGAATTCAATGTAGCAATATGGATAACCTTGACAAATATAAAGACTGTAAATGCTGAAATGTTCACAGTGGTCTTATCTTTTACGTTTTTAGCGTAACTTGTTTGTACTGTACATCGGCTTTTAATTCAATGTTTTTGCAACTGCGACAAACCAATAAAAGACATCTTGTATCTTGTATCTCTTGTAACCTCTCCACCACAAAGTCATGACAACACAAGCGTTTCCCTTACTTAACTACTGTACTACAGTTTTGTTCCAACTACGAACTTGAAACCTCCTTCCCTTTCTACCGCAAAATTACCTCCCAAAGAAATTGAACTAATTTACAGTATTTCTGCTTTTGACATACCTCTTTCTTACAACACATAATATGAATTTGATCAAAGCACAAACTGTTGCTATCCTCTGCAAGACAACAAGTAAACTGCATGTGCTTGTGAGAGTGCCCTACCTCCAGTGCCTTGCTCCTGGACCACACTGTATCCTTGTACGACTCACTCTCTGTTGACACCTTCTCATAACTCTTCCTCAGTTTGTCCAGCTGGAAACAACAACAAAATTTTCAAATCTTCAAATGACTTTCAAATATGCTGCAAATTACTTGGTTACGATAGCATTCTTTCCAATGTTTTCAGCACTAATGATAAAAATACAATTGTGGTCTAAACATAGCTTTTCAATCATTTGAATGAACGCTTTGCAAACGACAGAGCTACAAGACAAAGACAGAACTGCATTTGTACTTGGGTTGGGGCCAAAGTATTTTGCTGTCATTACAGACAGAAGCCTTACCCCTAAATGTACGTGGCCCAGTGGCCACCGGGTTACTTTGGGGCCCTGGAAGTTTTTAACACAGAGATAAAATCAACACGGGACCCGGTGACAAATTGACGACGTGAACTAATCGTGCGAGCAACGGGAGGTACCCCACTTGTAACCGGCAGTCCACAAGGACAAATTTGTGGCTTTGGGGCCAGGCCGGGACTACATCCCCTATGGGCACCGGCGCAAATGTGACCGTAACATAAGGCAGGTTTGACTGTACTTCTAATCACCCCTAATAGTAATACTGGGACCCTTCACCTCATCATGTGCTGCATCCAGTTTGTTCTGGTAGTTGATGAGGGCGTGTCTCAGCGTCTCCAGGACGACGGACGGGGACGTCGGCTTCCCCTTCTGTTTCCCTGACGATTTCCTCTTGGGCTGGGCCGACTGGTCGGGGCGGAAGTTGTCCATCAGCAGCTCGAGCTCCCTCATGCAGCCTCCGTACGTCTCCTCAAGGTACACCTGGCGCTTCCTCGCCTGGTGGAGAAAGTGAAAAAGTGAATCCAAATTAGTGATCTTAAACCAGCTTAGCTCACTGACCACTGAAGAGCTAATCTTCCACTGGTCATGACAGAGAAGACACTGTGTACAATATAAACAGGTTTATTGTACTGGGAAAATTCCCCTGCTTGCCACAAGACAATTCTTTATGGATAACCTTTAGCACACTGAAGTAGCTATTTAGGTATTGGTTATGGGGTAAGGCAGCAGGGAAAAGGTTGAAATTCTATGCTCATTCAAGCATTTTACCCTAGTCACACACACATGTAAACAGACATGCGCACACACTCACACACACACACACACACACACACGCAACACTGACCCTGGCCAGTTCCTCCTTGAGCTTGTCAAAGTTGGCCTGGTGCAGCCCCAGTTGTTTGGACATCCCGCTGACGTACAACGCACCCTCACCACACACGCACACACGCGCACACATGCACACAAACACACATACATACACACACACTCACACACACAAACACACGCACACAACACGTACCCTGGCCAGTTCCTCCTTGAGCTCGTCAAAGTTGGCCTGGTGCAGCCCCAGTTGTTTGGACATGCCGCTGACGTACAACGCACCCTCACCACCCACGCGCACACATGCACACACACACACACACACACACACACACACACACACTCACACACACTAAACTAACCCTGGCCAGTTCCTCCTTGAGTTCGTCAAAGTTGGCCTGGTGCAGCCCCAGTTGTTTGGACATGCCGCTGACGTACAACGCACCCTCACCACCCACGCGCACACATGCACACACACACACACACACTCACACACACACACACACTCACACACACTACACTAGCCCTGGCCAGTTCCTCCTTGAGCTCATCAAAGTTGGCCTGGTGCAGCCCCAGTTGTTTGGACATGCCGCTGACGTACAACGCACCCTCACCACACACGCACACACACACACACACACGCGCACACGCGCACACACGCACATACACACACACACTAACCCTGGCCAGTTCCTCCTTGAGCTCGTCAAAGTTGGCCTGGTGCAGCCCCAGCTGTTTGGACATCCCGTTGATGGCAGTTTTCTTCTCCTCCAGCTCAGAGCTCAGCTGCTGCTGTACTGATGTGTACTGCTTGTCAGACCTACAGACACAGAACAACAGACATATCAACACCTATAGCTTTGTCTGTCACTCACTCACTCACTCACTCACTCACTCACTCACTCACTCACTCACTCACTCACTCAATCTCACTCACTCACTCACTCTCACTGTCATATACTGTAGATTTGTTTTTGCAGTGTCTTAAAGGAGTCCTAAACTTCAGAAGGCGGTGTAATTTTCCACTAGATCAATGAATACGTAATCAGTCGACTTTTTACAGAATTTTGCTTATGGTGAATTACACATGGTGTGTTTTTTAAAACAATATGATACTCACTAAACCCGTGCAGACCCTACCCATGTATTCCCTATGCGTAAATATACATCTTTAAACGTGGATATTTTCGGCGTAGATGAGGGTGGTTAAGCACAATAAGAAGGCCAATTGTTAATAAGATATATAAGAACACAAAGCAAGACGACTTTTTCTTAACCACCTTGACATCCTTTTTGTAATCTAACTTTTGTCAGGCCTTATCAGGCACATTGTAACAAGCCATAGGCTGAGGGTTTTTAATTTGATTAATCAGAAAATAGAGGGTCACCTGGGGAATTTGGTGAGTACTGAATGCTTTTTGATGCGCATTGGACTAGTGGGTACTTTATCGTATACTGTAAAAAGTCTTCATTTTTACTTCCTAAAATTATCATCTATTGTATAATAACTCCCCCCTCTGGACTTTAGGACTCCTTCAATTTCACAATAGAAAGGGAAAGGACGTTTTTGCAGTGTTTTACTGCTGTGTGCTGTTGGTCTGTCCTACACACAGTGAACAACAAGGTGGGCTTGTGGTTTGGGGAGTTGAAAAGAATCAGAGAATCTAAAAGGTTCTGGGTTTTAATCCTCGGTAAGTCCCAGTTTTGTGCCCTTGAGAAAGTTACTTTACACCTATTTCCTCACTAGAGTCAGGTGATAATAAGTACCTAGCTTCGGTTAGTACAGTACAGTACTAACACGATAGAAAAGCATATTCACACTGTCGTGACTTTGCGGTGGAGAGGTCTCTGCAAAAACTGCCGCAAACATTACAAAATTTACTGAAGACCTTGCTGATGAAATGCCAACTTGTATGCATATTTTAACTAATAGTAATACACGGGCATGCATGGGCAGTTGTGTTTGTCTTTTAAGGGCCTCTCTCACCAGCCTTCTTGTATATACTGGATCTGTAATTACACAATACAAGGCACATTGCACAGTTACAGACAACACTCACCTTTCCAGCTGTTCTTTGTATTTGTTACATGCCGTCCTTTCCTCTTCAAATGCTGCCTCAACCTCCCTGCAGAACAGAAAGAAATGGCATTCAATGATTGACAGAGGCATACGTTTACCTGAACTAAGGATGGAAAGATCCTTGGAGAATAAAATAGCACACATATGCCCTGAGCTGCCATCCCTACCATAGGTTGGATCCCAGGAGGGCTTGGACTGAGAGTGATGCGGAATACACACTGTGGTATTCTATGTATGTTATACATGTACCTGTTCTCTCACTACATTCACATGTGTGTGGAGAATCTTGATAGACAAATACCATAAATAATACCAGGCCGAGAAGATACACATTTTGATGCGAAATGGGCCAGAAGTTGAGAACATATGGAGTCCTCAACATCAATTCTAACGTCTGATCTCTTGCGTTCGATCTAACGTCAATGGTACATGAAAGGCATATTAGAATTGTTTTGTGGAAGCCCGTGTGACACTGTTGATACTACCTGGTCCAGAACACCAGTATGAAACATTATCCCAGCCCAAGTATGACAGAAAATAGAACATCACTGTCTCACCTGAGTTGTCTGGTGATCATCTCCAGATTCATGCTGGCGTCCGAGTGAGCTGACTTCTCCACCTCAAGAGCGCCCTCTAGGTCACGCACACGTAACTGCAGGGAGGACAGGAAGAAGTTGAAGCTGGCTACGATAATCTAAGAGCTACTGTTTAAAAACATGTCATTAGAAACTTTTTGAAAGCAGAAGCTTTTTGGCCTGCCCTGCACTGTTTTATTATCTTTGTACTTCTTTCTTATGTAT